>NC_088419.1:68976277-69042217 GCF_034236695.1 Oncorhynchus nerka
ATTTTCTATGGAGAGATAATCCCATACTGCCAGAGAGAACAGCAGCCCAGAGAGGGATTGAGACAGACAAACAGTATCTGCTGATTAGCATAACACACACACACACACACACACGGACACACACGGACACACACGGACACACACACACAGCGTCCCGGGGCTGTGGGAGAGTGGAGATTGCGGATGTTTTTTAGAAGAGATGTTCTATGTGGAGAGACGCTGTGCTCTTTAGGAAACAACACTTCTAAAAACAGACCTCAGCCCTGCTCTACAGCTGCACAATGGGACTGGAGTGCTGTGTGTGTCTGTGTGTGTCTGTGTGTGTCTGTGTGTTCATGTTCGGACTAGAGCTGGGAAGCTATTCAAGGTTGGTGTCTTTCTCAGAATATAAATTCAAGTCCTCCCCCTCTCTCCTCTCCCTCTCTCCCCACTCTGACTTGTTATCCAGTTGGCTGCTCAGAAAGCAACAAAGAGTGAAAGTCAATGCTAAATAAAGGTCTCTATTAGAGAGATTTGTATTTATTTATTTGTAATAATGACAATTACAACAATACTGAATTAACACTTATTTTAACTTAATATAATACATCAATAAAAATACATTTAGACTCAAATAAATGATGAAACATGTTCAATTTGGTTTTAATAATGCAAAAACAAAGAGAAGTAAAAGTGCAATATGTGCCATGTAAAAAAGCTAGCGTTTGAGTTCCTTGCTCAGAACATGAGAACATATGAAAGTTGGTGGTTCCTTTTTAACAAGAGACTTCAATATTCCAAGGTAAGAGGTTTTAGGTTGTAGTTAATACAGTATTTATAGGACTATTTCTCTCTATACCATTTTGTATTTCAAATATCTTTGACTATTGGATGTTCTTATAGGCACTATAGTATTGCCAGTGTAACAGTATAGCCTCCATGCCTCTCCTCGCCCCTACCTGGGCTCGAACCAGGAACACATCGACAACCCTCGAAGCAGCGTTACCCATGCAGAGCAAGGGGAACAACCACTCCATGTCTCAGAGAGAGTGACGTTTGAAACGCTATTAACGCGCACCCCGCTAACTAGCTAGCCATTTCACATCGGTTATACCAGCCATTAGGCTGATAGGCTTGAAGTCATAAACAGCACTGTGCTTGCGAAGAGCTGCTGGCAAAATGCACGAAAGTGCTGTTTGAATGAATGCTTACGAGCCAGCTGCTACCTACCACCGCTCAGTCAGATTTCTCTATCAAATCATAGACTTAATTATAACATAACACACAGAAATACGAGCCTATGGTCATTAATATGGTCGAATCCGGAAACAATCATTTCGAAAACAAAACGTTTATTATTTCAGTGAAATACGGAACCGTTCGGTACTTTATCTAACGGGTGGCATCCCTGGATTTCTTTTAGCTAAATATGCAGGTTTAAAAATATGTACCTCTGTGTATTGATTTTAAGAAAGGCATTGGTGTTTATGGTTAGGGGCATTGGTGTTTATGGTTAGGTAGAGTCGTCCAACGATTGTTTTCGCAAATGCGCTTTTGTTAAATAATCCCCCAGCGTTGCATCGATTATATGCAACACAGGACACGCTAGATAAACGAGTAATATCATCAACCATGTGTAGTTATAACTAGTGATTATGATTCATTGATTGTTTTTTATAAGATAAGTTTAATTCTAGCTAGCAACTTACCTTGGCTTACTGCATTCGCGTAACAGGCAGTCTCCTTGTGGAGTGCAACGAGATGCAGGTGGTTAGAGCGTTGGACTAGTTAACTGTAAGGTTGCAATATTGGATCCCCCGAGCTGACAATGTAAAAATCTGTCGTTCTGCCCCTGAACAAGGCAGTGAACCCACCGTTCCTAGGCCGTCATTGAAATTAAGAATGTGTTCTTAACGGATTTGCCTTGTTAAATAAAGATTAAATAAAGGTATAATAAAGGTATAAAGATTATAATAAAGGTATCGTCCATTCCGATTAATCTTTCGACCTCTAGTCTCTATAGCGGCCAATCTTATTAATTTGAGCAGAGACACATCTCCTGTTAATTTCGAAATACAGCTGAGTGAAATCTCAGCCCTGTTACCGTGTTACCATTAGCTGAACATAAGAATTGAGGTAATGTGTGTTTTTATGTGCAGTCTGACCTGAAGTCAGTCTCTGTGGGAGATGAGAGAGTAGCCTTACAGCCCGGGGAAATCACCCTATGCTAGTATTATACTCCTATAGCTGCTGTTAGCATTAACCCTCGTCTCTACCTCCCATTAAGACCTATAGCATTACATTATATTACATCAGTTTCACATTCTAGCTTTAACCCATTCAGTCACATACATCTCGTTAACCCAGTACTTCTCCTCCTCTGGTAAAAGGTACAGGTAACTGCCAAAATAATGGAAACACTTGAGAAAGTGAGGGATTCAAGGTATATTGAAAGCAGGTGCTTTCACACAGGTGTGGTTCAACATCCCATCATGCTAAGGGTCATGTATAAAAATGTTAGGCAGGCCATCATTTTGGCTACCATGGCTATGCCCCCATAGGATGGCAATGCCCCCATACACAGGGCACGAGTGGTCACTGAATGGTTTGATAAGCATGAAAATGATGTAAACCATATTCCATGGCTGTCTCAGTCACCAGATCTCAACCCAATTGAACACTTATGGGAGATTCTGGAGCAGCCCCTGAGACAGCATTTTCCACCACCATCAGCAAAACAGCAAATTATGGAATTTATTGTGGAAGAAGGGTGTTGCATCCCTTCAATAGAGGTCCAGACACTTGTAGAAGCTATGCCAAGGTGCATTGAAGCTGTTCTGGCTCATGGTGGCCCAACACCCTATTAATACACTTTATGTTGGTGTTTCCTTTAATTTGGCAGTTACCTGTACATCTACTTCCCCAGCTACTTTACTCTGACTGACCAACCGGCTCTATAAATATTTTCCAGAATTTCTTACATTCCTCATCAGCCAGCAGTACCGAGCTCTCTTGAAGTGACATCTGGTGTGTGTGTGTGTGTGTGTGTAGGGGGCACTCAGGAAAGGGTGGGAAACGGAAAGGTAGTGTCAGTCGGACGTAGGTGTGGCTCACTTTGCTGTGAAACATAATACCGTCCACTTTCCAGCCCTTCCCCCCTCCTCTTCACATCCCTCTACCTCTCTCTACCTCCCTGTAACCCCATTTCCACTCTGCCATCTCCCTCCTCCCCTCCTCCCTCTCCCTCCAATCAGTGGAGTGATGGTGCGAGTGGGACCCTGTAGAGGGAGGAATGTGTTGGGTCTGTGGAAGTAATGAGTTATAGATGTAGCTGGGCCTAGCATGAGTGGTCTACAGGCAGGCTGTTAGGGCTAGTGTTTGCCAGGCGCCTGTTGGATGGATGACTAATCTAACCATAGGTGGCTCACATGGCAACTGTAAACACACACACACACACACACCAGCCAGATCGCGCAAGATCCACTGCGAAATTAGACATCCGTCCAGGTAAGCAGGATGTCCGAAGATGACTTCAAGTAGGCTTGGGTTTTGCTAGGGCATTGTAGACGGGGATACCGGATGGGGGAAGCCATGAGCTGAGGGTCGCGTGTTGAATCCCAGTGTTAGACCATTTTTTATTTGGGGGTTTTAACACTAGAACCGCTGGGCCTCAAGGGACCCCCCTTCGAGCTAATGAGCAGTCATTCTGACTGCAACTGTAACGGCTTTCGTCGTCGGATGAGGAAGAGTAGTCGGACCAAAGCACAGCGTGGTAAGTGTTCATCTTTCTTTATTGAACTGAACACTGAATAAACAAAAACAACAAAGGGAAAACCCAAAACAGTCCTGCAAGGTGAAAAACACTAAACAGAAATTAACTACCCATAAAAACCCTGTGGGAAAAGGCTACCTAAGACATGGTTCTCAATCAGACACAACGACAGACAGCTGCCTCTGATTGAGAACCAAACCCGGCCAAAATCACAGAAATAGAAAACATAGAACAAAACATAGAATGCCCACCCCAACTCACGCCCTGACCAAACCGAAATAGAGACATTAAATGGATCTGTAAGGTCAGTGCGTGACAGTACCCTTCCCAAAGGTGCGGACTCCGGCCGCAAAACCTAAACCTATAGGGGAGGGTCTGGGTGGGCATCTTTCCGCGGTGGCGGCTCTGGTGCGGGGACCCTCGCCGCGGGCCCCGGACAGGAGGGCGACTCTGGCAGCTCCGGACAGGAGGGCGACTCTGGCAGCTCCGGACAGGAGGGCGACTCTTGCAACTCCGGACGGGGGGACTCTGGCAGCTCCGGACAGGAGGGAGACTCTGGCAGCTCCGGACAGGAGACAGGCACAGGACTCACCAGGCTGGGGAGACACACACGAGACCTGGTTCTGGGAACAGGCACAGGGCTCACCAGGCTGGAGAGACCTACTGGAGGCCTGGTCTGTGGAGGAGGCACAGGAAAGACCGGGCCGTGGAGGCGCACTGGAGGTCTCTAACTAAGGGCTTGCACAACCCATCCTGGCTGGATGGTGACTTTAGCCCGGCACGTGCGGGGCGCAGGCACAGGACGCACTGGGCTGTGCAGACGCACTGGAGATACAGCGCGCAGAGCCAACGCAGGATATCCTGGCCCGGGGAGAAGCACTGGAGGTTTGGAGAGCAGGGCTGGCACTATCCGTCCTGGCTGGATCCTCACCCTAGCTCGGCAGATGCGGGGAGCTGGAATGTAGCGCACCGGGCTCAGAGCACGTATTGGAGATTTGTAGCGCCAAGCTGGCACAGGACGTGCAGGGCTGGGGACGCGCTTAGGAGGCCTGGTGCGTGGGGCTGGCACAGTACTCACCAGACGGCTATGACGCACCTCAGGACGAGTATGGAGAGCTGACTCAGGTGACATCAAATCGCGGACACACTCTGTCGGCCGGATGTCGTGCCTCATGCACCAACCAACACAGCAGCTCTCTCATTGCTCTCTCCTCCAATCTCCCCATCAACTCCTTCACAGTCTCGGCTTCGCTTCCTTCGCTCACCTCCAATTTCACCCCATAGCCCGGGGCCTGACCAGTCCCATGATCGTCACGGTAAGCACGGGGAGTTGGCTCAGGTCTCCAACCTGACTCTGCCACACTCCCTGTGTGCTGCCTCTCGGGCTTCCTTGCCAGCCGTGTTCCCATTGTAATGTTGCTGCTCAGCCTTAGCTGCCTCCAGTTCCTCCTGTGGACGGCGATACGCCCCAGCCTGCCTCCAGTTCCTCCTCTGGACGGCGATACTCCCCAGCCTGCCTCCAGTTCCTCCTGTGGACGGCGATACTCCCCCGCCTGCCTCCAGTTCCTCCTGTGGACGGTGATACTCCCCAGCCTGCCTCCAGTTCCTCCTGTGGACGGCGATACTCCCCAGCCTGCCTCCAGTTCCTCCTGTGGACGGCGATACTCCCCAGCCTGCCTCCAGTTCCTCCTGTGGACGGCGATACTCCCCAGCCTGCCTCCAGTTCCTCCTGTGGACGGCGATACTCCCCCGCCTGTCTCCAGTTCCTCCTGTGGACGGCGATACTCCCCAGCCTGCCTCCAGTTCCTCCTGTGGACGGCGATACGCCCCAGCCTGCCTCCAGTTCCTCCTGTGGACGGCGATACTCCCCAGCCTGCCTCCAGTTCCTCCTGTGGACGGCGATACTCCCCAGCCTGCCTCCAGTTCCTCCTGTGGACGGCGATACTCCCCAGCCTGCCTCCAGTTCCTCCTGTGGACGGCGATACTCCCCAGCCTGCCTCCAGTTCCTCCTGTGGACGGCGATACTCCCCAGCCTGCCTCCAGTTCCTCCTGTGGACGGCGATACTCCCCAGCCTGCCTCCAGTTCCTCCTGTGGACGGCGATACTCCCCCGCCTGCCTCCAGGGTCCCTTCCAGTCCAGGATCTCCTCCCGTGTCCAGGAGTCCATTACACCACGCTGCTTGGTCCTTTGGTGGTGGGTTGTTCTGTAACGGCTTTCGTCGTCGGATGAGAAAGAGTAGTCGGACCAAAGCACAGCGTGGTAAGTGTTCATATTTCTTTATTGAACTGAACACTGAATAAACAAAAACAACAAAGGGAAAACCCGAAACAGTCCTGCAATGTGAAAAACACTAAACAGAAATTAATTACCCACAAAAACCCAGTGGGAAAAGGCTACCTAAGTATGGTTCTCAATCAGAGACAACGACAGACAGCTGCCTCTGATTGAGAACCACACCCGGCCAAACACACAGAAATAGAAAACATAGAACAAAACATAGAATGCCCACCCCAAATCACGCCCTGACCAAAACGATCTCTAAGGTCAGTGCGTGACAGCAACATTCTAACAGTGTAATTAATACATTTTATATTGGCAAAAATAATGATTTTGTTGTGTTTATGAAGGTCTTAGGTAACATTAGAATATGACTATTTTAAATTAATTTCAAATAACACAGCATTTCTTTTAGTTCATGTTTCTGTAGGCTATATGTAAAAAGGAAAAACACAACTTCAAGTGTTTAATAAATGTTATTGGTGGAGTGCCTTTGTTACAACTATGAAAAAGAAAGTCGTGTTGGAATGCGGTAACAGCTTTACAACAACCAAATAAAAATAAATACCCCAACCACCAAGACGCACAGTCAGTGATGACATTTTGGTCTGATAATTGTCCGGTAGCATTGTCACCGGCTTGTTCTATCCAAACAGTGTCGTTGCTTCCTCTCTGCTGTCTCACCGTTGTATTAGGTGGTGGCGCGGGCACCTGATCAATGTGCAACGTCCCCACCATCTGAGTCATTTTCATTCAGATTTTGCAGCAATGCTAACACAGCATGTGCATCCATTTGTCTGGTCTTCATGCCATTGTAAATTGTACACTCTCACTGTGTACTCCAAGTAGGCCAGAGTGGACTGATAAGACTACTGTGATTTGGTGGACTAATATAGGGGACATTTCATTTAGAGATTATAATTAGTAGATAAATACAGTAGAATGGCCTGCCCCGTTCTTCATTCACAATTGGTGATTACATAATTATGCATTGTTCGCTGCTACTCGCCATCAACTCACCCATTCTTTCCCATCATATTTAATCTGTTATTATATGTGTCAAATTAGTTTCGGTATATTTTAGGTTCAGTTTCGAGGCAATTATCGGGTGATTATCAATTGGGCACGGCACCTTCAAATGTTGGGAGAAGGAGGGGCAACGTGGAAAACATTCAAAAAATGACATTCCCTCCTAAAACTGGTTATAACTCCAGTTTTGTTTGTGATATAAAAAATTCTAACAACGACAGTATGTTATATAGACTTATTTAGGATAAGTTAAGGATGGAGGGGGGAATGTTCACGATTTCACAGTATTATTTTACCTGATAGTGTGCAAATACTGTATATAAAACACAGGGTAATATCCCAATTTTTTTTTGACTGCACTGGGCCTTTAACCCTATCACAAACCCTTAATTTAACCATTTGGAATTTATGCTTAAACTTAACCTTTGAAATTTGACGTTTATGGGCAAACATCTGATTCTGCAGTGAGACTGTGAGAGCTTATTGCACACACACACACGCACGCGCATGCGCACACACACAGAGACATAGACACACACACACACACACATACACACAGAGACATAGACACACACACACACACACACACACACACACAGAGACATAGACAAACACAAAAAACACATACTTAGGGTTAATTGTTGTGTCCGGTGCTGTTTATTCTCCTGTAGACCAAACACAGTTGTGTTTACAGTGAAGTATTACAACCCCATTCTTACAGCTCCAGACGGTATTATAGCCCTTTACGGGGCTAGACTTTAGAGTATATACACAATGATCCCGGCCCCCACACTACAGACAGACAGCAGTTGGAGTGGGAATCATTAGGCTGATATGGGAAGAGGAGCTGTGTTTATACTCACAGGGACACAGACTACCGATATGTCTATAGGGCTGTATACTTCAGGAGAGAAGAGACAAACCATTATTGGATTGACGAGATTATATGTAATCTAATATATAATCTAGAGATAATTATATATACACTCCCACTCATTTCTTCTCTGCCATAGCTATATTATGGTGAGAGAGGAGGTCTGCAGTACTATGCCTGACATTTACTGTATACACACATTGTGCACACATGCTCCCCTTGCTCCATTCATTTACCGTTCTGTGCATTAATATAGTCAGGCATGTGAACATGGTTCATATCATTTATAGGACATTTCTGGTTTGGTATTGTGATGTCATGGGATAGTTGGTATATGGTTAGGCCTATGGGTGTGGATTGCTTCTCTATTCAGACCCTGTGTTGTGTAATATATGCCATTTAGCAGATGCTTTTATCTGAAGCCACTTAGAGTCATGCGTGCATATATTTTATGTATGGGTGGTCCCGGGAATCAAACCCACTACCTTGGCGTTACAATCGCCATGCTCTACCAACTGAGCTACAAAGGTGAGGCAGCTCCTGAGGCTTTAGCTCCAGAAATGTACTGGGTTGCATAACTACAGTAGATTGAGATCCTTGCATGTTGACTATATAGGGCACCCGGACTGTGGCACCATGCCCAGGCTGATGTGTGTCCCTTAAACAGCCAGCTGGTCTCTGACTACTGGGTATAATGGCTCCAGTGGAACTACCACTTTTAGGGCTCCTGAGTGGCGCAGTGTTCAAAGACACTTCATCTCAGTGCTAGAGGTGTCACTGCAGACCCTGGTTCGATTCTGGGCTGTATCACAACCAGCTGTGATTGGGAGTCCCATAGGGCGGCGCACAATCGTGTTAGGGTTTGGCCGGGGTAGGCCGTCATTGTAAGTAAGAATTTGTTCTTGGCTGACCTGCCTAGTTTAAAAAAAAAAAAGTTATAAGTACATCACACACAGTTGGTGTATGAGGCTATGGGTTGTATGGCTAGATGATAATGATACACTCCTGAGGTTTCTGAGACCTCAGGGTTGTCATTATATATGTTAGTGTGACAGACTGGACTAGACGTATGTGTCTGTGTGTGTGTCTGTGTGTGTGTGTGTCATATGCAGTCCCGTTGTGCGTGCTGTCAGCAGCAGGTTGAGTGATAGGAATTGGGATGAGGTCTCACTGTAACTGTCTTCTCCTGTGTGTGTGTGTGTGGGGGGGTCTTTCTTCCACAAACTGTTTTAGAGTGGTGTTGAACTCTTGAATATAATTCCAGGGTGTTTAGCAGTATGTTCTAAGTGTGGGTTTAAAGTTTGGGTTTCAAGTGTGTGTTAAGTGGAATTCTGTGTGTGGGAATCACACATAAACATCTGACCACCCCTTCTGTTTCTCTCTCTGGTCTCTACCTCTGGTCTCCCTCTGGTCTCTCTCTCTGGTCTCTCCCCCTGGTCTCTCCCCCTGGTCTCTCTCGCTGGTCTCTACCTCTGGTCTCTCTCTCTGGTCTCTACCTCTGGTCTCTCTCTCTGGTCTCTACCTCTGGTCTCTACCTCTGGTCTCTCCCTCTGGTCTCTCCCTCTGGTCTCTACCTCTGGTCTCTCCCTCATGTCTC
Source organism: Oncorhynchus nerka (assembly GCF_034236695.1). Lineage (NCBI taxonomy): Eukaryota > Metazoa > Chordata > Actinopteri > Salmoniformes > Salmonidae > Oncorhynchus > Oncorhynchus nerka. The sequence goes on from NC_088419.1 coordinate 68,985,807, forward strand.
TACCTCTGGTCTCTACTTCTGGTCTCTACCTCTGGTCTCTACCTCTGGTCTCTCTCTCTGGTCTCTACCTCTGGTCTCTACCTCTTCCTTCTCTCTGGTCTCTCTCTCTGGTCTACCTCTGGTCTCTACCTCTCCCTTCTCTCTGGTCTCTCTCTCTGGTCTCTACCTCTGGTCTCTCTCTCTGGTCTCTCTCTCTGGTCTCTCTCTCTGGTCTCTCCCTCTGGTCTCTACCTCTGGTCTGTACCTCTGGTCTCTCTCTCTGGTCTCTATGTCTGGTCTCTATGTCTGGTCTCGCTCTCTGGTCTGTCCCTCTGGCCTCTCACTCTCCCTGACTCTGGTCTCTCTCTCTGGTCTCTACCTCTGGTCTCTCCCTTCTCTCTGGTCTCTCTCTCTGGTCTCTCTCTCTCTCTGGTCTCTACCTCTGGTCTCTCTCTCTGGTCTCTACCTCTGGTCTCTACCTCTGGTCTCTACCCCTGGTCTCTCTCTCTGGTCTCTACCTCTGGTCTCTCTCTTTGGTCTCTCTCTCTGGTCTCTACCTCTGGTCTCTACCCCTGGTCTCTACCTCTGGTCTCTACCTCTGGCCTCTACCTCTGGTCTCTACCTTTGGTCTCTACCTCTGTTCTCTACCTCTGGCCTCTACCTCTGGGCTCTCCCTCTGGTTTCTACCTCTGGTCTCTCCCTTCTGTCTGGCCTTACCTTCTCTGATAGGGCCTCATCTCTTCTCTTCAATGTCACACCGGCCCCTCTGTCCTCAATACTAACTATCTCGCTCTCTCTCGGTGTGGGGAGATATTCACTGTTTAGGGGAACAATGGTTCTTTTGATGCGTCTGGACTCTTTGTATCGTATCGCTAATGAGCACTAATAGTCCTCTAGTATAGCGAGGGAAGGAGGGGGAGAGATAAAGGGAGAGTGGAAGGGAGAGAGAGATTGTTTATCTATTTCACTTGCTTTGGCAGTGTAAGCATGTTTTCCCATGCCAATAAAGCCCTTTGAATTGAATTGAGAGAGAGTTCCTCACTTCTTGTGTATCTCTCAGCTACTCCTCCCCTCCCTCAGTGTCATTGGCTGGTCATTTAGTTGACAGGAGACTGATTTACAGAGGTGGCTGTATGGGCAGCCAGGTCGCTGAAGATCCACTGCGAAATTTGACATCCATCCAGGTAATGTTTTAACCCTACCCCAAACATTAACCCTTACCATAACCATTTGTAAGTAGTGCCTAAACTTAACCTTCCAAATGTGACTTTATGGACAAACGTCTGATTCTGCAGTGAGACAGAGAGCTTGTTGATATGTGGCTGTATATTACACTGTGTAAGATTGTTGTTTGGCTGTGGTTTTATCCAGCTTTTAGTTCTTGTCCTTATCTCTATCTCTCTATCCTGTTTACATACAGAGGTCTGTAGAGGAGAGGCTCACAGCTTCACTGGAGAACAATACCGAGAACATTCACAGCCTAACCACGATTTAACACCCATTGTCTTGATTTAGGAACACACACACACACACACATACACACACACACACACACACACACACTGACTTGTGGTTGGCAGTAAGTAGTCCTTATTGTAGTCCATGACAGGGGTAGCAGGTCTGGGCTGGGCTGGTTTCCCAAAATCATGGTAGCACTAAGATAATCTTTCATCCATTTAGTTTAAATTGGAATTAAGATGATCTTAGTGCTACTATGCTTTTGGGAAACCAGCCCTGATCTCTAGCCCAGATAGAGACACCCTAGCCACTATTACAGTACACTCTGCCCTTAGTGACAGCTGGAACTCTGCTGCTCTGATATCAGGGCCTTGAGGTAGGGATGGGTGGAGAAGGGGAGGAGGAGAGGGGAATGAGTAGAGGTAGAGAGACGGAGGGGTAGAGGAGAGGAGGGTCATCAACTTTCAAAGGGCATCCAGCCCTCCTCTCCAGACCAGGTCTTTGTAATAACACCATTATAGCAACAATAGAGAAACGCCCAGCGGGCCTGACAGACGGCTCCATACTCTATAGTCTATACTCTATATAGCTCTGGGAGTTTGTGTGCTGCTGGAGTCATATGTGGTCTCGGGTTTCCCTCCTAAACCAGATTTCACATGATGGTAGAAATGTGCTGGACTCCCCAGTCCCCATGGGGTCAGGCACAGGAGCAGGTGGAAGATCAAAAGGTTTGAACTTTGAGCACAGCAGAACTGCCTCAAAAGTGTTGTGCTGGGCACAGCCTCCCCATCCTATGGAAAGCAGCTGTTTTTCCCCTTACAAAGAAAAGACTAGGGGGGAGGTTGAGTTATGTAACAGCTACTCTCTTCCTTCAGATCTAAAAACACTTAAGGGCTAAGGGTAGAGGGTAGGGGGAGCTCATATAGAATGATAGAGACCTATAGTGGCCAAAAGGCAGTATTAGCGTGGGCAGCGCCATTGAGGGCTTCCACCATTTTAATGTAGTCAACTGGATGGGACTTCCAACTTCATTGGCTGATCCTCCTAGTGACTCCAACCGGGTCATCAGGAGGGATCAACCAACTGTGAAGAAGAAAATGGACTACTTCAAAATGGAGATAGCCTCAATGGCGCTGCCCATGCTGTCACAGATGCCATAATAGCACAGATAGAATGATGAGGCCTCTTTCCATCTCTATGGGGGGGGCTGGAACAAGGACCCCAGCGGCTCTCCTTTGCAGGTGCATGTCTGTAAAGTCTCCTGGCCCAGAGGTTGTCCAATCAGGTGCCTTTGTGTAAAAAGCTGGTTGTTTATTGGTGTGAATAAAATCTCTCAGAGTAAGCACGTTTGAGCCACACCCCCTACCCTGCCTAGCCCTGGCTAGCTGGCTGCCCTTTCACTGCAGCAGAAAAGAGGCCATTCATTCTGTACACTGCTCTGCTGACACAGCAGCTGTGTGTGTGTGTGTGTGTGTGTGTGTGTGTGTGTGTGACAGCAGCTTGTGTAGACAAAGCTCTCTCAAACACACTCATACACAGATCAGCTGTGGGGTAGATTTGAAAATGCGAGCAAAGAGAGGAGAGGAGAACAGAGGAATCGAAAGTATGAGAAGGGCTCCTGACTGGAGCAGTGGTCTAAGGCACTGCATCTCAGTGTAAGAGGCATCACTACAGTCCCTGGTTCAAATCAAGGCTGAATCACATCTGGCTGTGATTGGGAATCCCATAGGATGGTGCACAATTGGCCCAGTGTCAATTGTAAGAATTTGTTCTTAACTGACTTGCCTAGTCTCTCTCTCTCTCTCTCTAGTTAAATAAAGAAAGAAGGGAGGAGTGAAGATGTTCAAGTCATTGGGAGGCCTACAATACTTCAGGCTAGCACTCATCTTGTGTGAGGTCACTCTCTGACCCCTGACCATTCATCTCTAACCTTGCAAAGTGCAATAGTTCCTCAGGTTCCACACATTGCTTAATGTCACACACACACACACACACACACACAGTGTTCTATAGGGAAACTAGGGCTCAGCTAATGAACGTCATCAATTAGGACCAGATAGAATGTTCAGTTCCTCAGAAAGGTGTACACCTCGCTGTACATAGATTTTTCAAATTTTATTTTATTTTGTGTTATTTGACTGTGCGTTTGTTTATGTGTAACTCTGTGTTGTTGTTTTTGTCGCACTGCTTTGCTTTATCTAGGCCAGGTCGCAGATGTAAATGAGAACTTGTTCTCAACTGGCCTACCTGGTTAAATAAAGGTGAAATAAAAAACAAATAAAAGGTGTCAGGTACCCTACTGAACTCTCCCTCCTTTTCCCCTCCAGTTTCTCCAGGCCTTGTCATGACCACCCACACAAACACAGTTGCACACTAATACTGAGCTGATCTACATGATCTTCATGCGGAGGAGAGACAGAAAAGGAGGAGTGTAGCTTTAATAGACTAGCAGGGAGAACAGGGTTAAAACCCTTTAGCCCCCCTCTATCCTTGTCCCCTGTCCTTCTGTCTCCACGGTCAGGGTTGACCATGGTCTGTGTGACAGAGAGACAGAGAGGAAATCCTCTGTTTTGAGCAGATCACAATGCCTATTCCTCTTCGCTACAACTCCGGCCATTCACCCCTATCCTCCCCTCCCTCCCCTAGTTTACATTTTAGTCAGTGAGCAGTGAGCAGGGTATATATAGTTCTAATGCTGTCTGGGTCTAAAGCCATGTATAGTGCCACTAGAAGTTCAGAAAGGAATCCATCATCTTGAGCGCAACACACACACACACACACACACACACACACACACACTTGTGGTTGGCAGTAGTCCTTATTTTAGTCAATAGATTAAAAACTGGATAATCGGAAGCATAAATCTGCATAAACAGATTTTTTTTCTCAACCCCCCTCTCTCTCCTGTCCCCCTTCTCTCTCTCTCTCTCTCTCTCCTGTCCCCCTTCTCTCTCTCTCTCTCTCTCTCTCTCTCTCTCTCTCTCTCTCCTGTCCCCATTCTCTCTATCCTGTCCCCCTTCTCTCTCTCTCTCTCTCTCTCTCTCTCTCTCTCTCTCTCTCTCTCTCCTTCTCTCTCTCCTGTCCTTCTCTCTCTCTCTCTCTTTCTCTCTCTCCTGTCCCCCTTCTCTCTCTCTCCCTCCTGTCCTCCTTCTCTCTCTCTCTCTCTCTCTCTCCTGTCCCCCTTCTCTCTCTCTCTCTCTCTCTCTCTCCTGTCCCCCTTCTCTCTCTCTCTCTCTCTCTCTCTCTCTCTCGCTCTCGCTCTTTCAAGTGTTATATTCTCAGCTAAGTGTTTTAGCAATGTGCAAGAAGATAAACAGATAAGTATTTACAATGTTGTTTGTGCTCCACTGCTTCACTGCTTTTCTCATTACAACAGGCCACAAATCTTGCTGCTGTGATTGCACATTGTGGTATTTCACCTAACGGATATGGGAGTTTATCAATGTTGGATTTTAAAAAATATATTCTTTGTGGGTCTGTGTGATCTCTAATGTGGTCTTACATTTGGCCGGAGGTTAGGAAGTGCAGCTCAGTTTCCACCTCATTTTGTGGACAGTGAGCACATACAGCATCCTGTCTTCATTTGAGAGCCAGGTCTGCCTATGCTCACTGAGTCTGTACATAGTCAAGGATTTCCTTCATTTTGAGTCAGTCACAGTGGTCAGGTATTCTGCCACTGTGTACTGTCTGTTTAGCGCCAGATAGCATTCCAATTTGCTGGTTGATTCTTTCCAGTGTCTCAAATAGTTATCCTTTTGCTTTCTCATAATTTGGTTGGGTCTAATTGTGTTGCTGGCCTGGGGCTCTGTGTGGTCTGTTTGTGAACAGAGCCCTGGCATCTACTGGGCAGAGAGATGGGGAGGGGAGAGAGGATTCAGCAAGGACAGAGAGCCTTTTATAAACAGGCAGTCAAGGCAGAGAGGAGATGCCAGGGCGAGGAGAGGGTCTGTTTTCTCTTTCACACTCTTGAGCTTCCCTGCTCTTTGAATGGTTTAGGCCGGTTAGTGGAGGACAGTGTGTGTGTGTGTGTGTGTGTGTGTGTGTGTGTGTGTGTGTGTGTGTGTGTGTGTGTGTGTGTGTGTGTGTGTGTGTGTTTCCCACGTGTGTTAAATCTATGACCTCCTTTCACTCCTTTTTATTAGCAAGTAAATCCCCCTTCCCAAGGACCAGGCCAGTATGAAGGGAGACAGAGAGAGAAAGAGGCAGGTGGTTCTAGTCCTTCAAATGGGCTGTTTACCATACGGACCACTGAAAGTCTCACAGAGTGTGTGCATTGACAGTAAACTCAACAGTACATTAAAATAACTATCTACAAGTCTGAGAGAGACACCCGTTCCCAGTCTCTCTCTCCAGTTGCAGCCATGGTTGGTGTGTGTTTGTGCAGGTGTCTGCAGTGAACTCCCTGTCTACCGCCCTGGACCATTCAGATGTCTACAGAGAGAAAGAGAAGAGGGAGAGGGAGAAGGAAGGAAAGAGAGAGCTGAGTGAGAGACAGAAATTAGGAGATACATTAGGAGAGAAAGAGGAAGAAGAGGGATAGAGAGATAATTGCACATTTTGTTCATTTTATTATCTATTTCACTTGCTTTGGCAATGTAAACATATGTTTCCCATGCCAATAAACCCCTTTGAATTGAATAGAGTGGTTTCTGATTGATCAGAGGACATCTGAGATGTGAGATAGCAAATGTTATGTCTGAGTGTTTGATAGGTCTGAGCAATAGTCTCAAGCCACTGTCCCCCCCAACCCCACCTCCAACGCACACACCTTTTTATTAGAAAAATGTTCCAGAGCGTTAAAAGCTTCAACACTTAGCCATGTTATTCTTATTTTTCACATGTTTTACAACCCATCAGGACTGTAAACCTCCAGCTACAGTTATCAGGCCAGTGGTTCTACTGCTTTGATTTGGAGATATGGAATTATTTTCCCTGGTGTGTGTGTGTGTGTGTGTGTGTGGGTGTGTGTGATGTGTGACATGGTAATGAGCCAGAACAGACTGGAACATACACACCACGCACGCACGCACGCACGCACGCAAACTCACACACGTACACACGTTAACCGACAGAGTAGACTGCAACTCTACGTTTTCTAAATGAGCTAACTGTACTACAAGTTTAGTAGCATTCCTCTCCATTCCTCCATTTAATGGGATTAGTTCAATCCAAACACTGTAAATAGAATCAGCAGGAGGTTGTTGACAATGTAAACAAGGGGTTTAATGCCCTGATAACCACACATGCTGTTTACCACGCCCAGGTAGACTAGGCTTCTCTCCACAGGTCACAGGTGAGTTGACTGTGTGTGTTGAGTGCTCATATGCGTGTCTGAGAGTTGTCCTAGGTGTGTGTTGACCTGTGAATGTATGTATGTGTTCAGTCATGCTGCCCAGCCTTGCTATCCACCGCACCTCAGTGCATCCGTACCAGCGTGGATTCTACTGCAGTGACGTCAGTCTGCGTTACTCCTACAAGAGCTCCACCATCCCCTCCTCTGTCCTCACTGGTGTGGGGCTCACTCTGCCCAGTATGGCCGTAAGTCAGACCTACCATGGAGCACTCTGATTGGAGAAGGCTGGGAGGAGAGAGGGGGTAAGCCTGGAGGTCTAGAGGTCTGCATGGTCAACTGAGTCAGACAGAGTGACGATATTAGATGAAAGATTTAAACAGTGGGTTAGATTTGAGTTAACTGGGTGGTGATTCTCTGACCGTCACTCTTCTACACTCAGACAACCATGTTGGACCAACCTCCGTTTCTCTCTCCTCCTATCCCATGTTCCCGTGGTGAAACCCGCACGCCCCCTCCCTCAACCTCCTGTTTGTGTCCAAGTCACTGACCTACTGTCTTTGTCTCTTCCCCCTCCCTCTCTCCCCCTCTCTCTCTCTTCCACTCTCTCCCCTTTCTCTTTCTCTCCTTTCTCTTTCTCTCTCTCTTTCACTCATTCCCCCTCTCTCTCTTCCACTCTCCCCCTCTCTCTCTTCCAATCTCTCCCCCTCCCTCTCTCTCTCTTCCATGCTCTCCCTCTCTCTCCCTTCGCCCCATCTCTCTCTCTCTCTCTCTCTCTCTCTCTCTCTCTCTCTATCTATCACTCTCTCTCCCTCTCTCTCTCTGTGCAGCTGGCCTGCCCTTCCTGATAATAGAGACTAGCACCATACAGCCGTACCAGAGAGGTTTTTACTGTTCTGATGAGTCCATCCGGTACCCATGTAAAAATGGAGACACTATCAGCGATGCTGTGCTCTGTGCTGCTGGCATTCTTATTGCCATCCTCTCTGTAAGTCTACCTCTGAGTATCTCTTCCAGTCCATCACTTCATATTCATCCCTTCCTGTCTACCTCTCTGAGTATCTCTTCTAGTCCCTCACTTCATACTCATCCCTTCCTGTCTACCTCTCTGAGTATCTCTTCTAGTCCCTCACTTCATACTCATCCCTTCCTGTCTACCTCTCTGAGTATCTCTTCTAGTCCCTCACTTCATACGCATCCCTTCCTGTCTACCTCTCTGAGTATCTCTTCTAGTCCCTCACTTCATACTCATCCCTTCCTGTCTACCTCTCTTAGTATCTCTTCCTCACTTCATACTCTATACTCATACCTTCCTGTCTCTGTTTGTGTGTGTGTGTGATTTTCATATGTTGTCTGCTCTGTGTGAAGTCATTTTCCATCGCCATAACAGCATTGCCTCGCTCCACACTGAATATAGACCAGTTTCCATTCTTCTGATGATCAAGGGAGGGTGTGTGTACGTGTGTGCGTTTGTATGTGTGTATGTGAACCACACACCTGGTTTGAGCTGTTGATGTGATACATTACATTACCATGCCCCCTGTTGCCTGTTGCCTACCCTCTAGGCTTGGTGCTCGAGTGCCCTTTCCCACCACACACACACACACACCAGACACACCCCGAGTGCTAGCCCCCTCTACTATATGAGACCCCAGGCTGTGCTCTGTTGGAGTCTATCCCGATGGTGGTACAATCTAGCAACCAGCTCAGCACTTCTGCTTTTTCAAACCAGGTGTGTGTGTGTGTGTGTGTGTGTGTGTGTGTGTGTGTGTGTGTGTGTGTGTGTGTGTGTGTGTGTGTGTGTGTGTGTGTGTGTTCTCACAGCTCATGGTGTGGGCAAATTGGAGTGTTTTACACATCTGTATATCATTAGTGGTGTCTTCTGTGATTCTGACACAGTCCCACTCTGACACACACACACACACACACACACACACACTAGAGGTCGACCGATTAATCGGAATGGGCGATAAATTGGGGCCGATTTCAAGTTTTCATAACAATCGGAAATCTGTATTTTTGGGCACCGATTTGGACGTTTTTTTTTACACCTTTATTTAACCTTTATTTAACTAGACAAGTCAGTTAAGAACACATTCTTATTTTCAATGACGGCCTAGGAACGGTGGGTTAATTGCCACGTTCAGGGGCAGAACGACAGATTTTTACCTTGGTAGCTCCGGGAAATCAATCTTGCAACCTTACAGTTAACTAGTCCAACGCTCTAACCACCTGCCTCTCATTGCACTCCACGAGGAGCCTGCCTGTTACGCGAATGCAGTAAGCCAAGGTAAGTTGGTAGCTAGCATTAAACTTATCTTATAAAAAACAATCAATCAATCATAATCACTAGTTAACTACACATGGTTGATGATATTACTAGTTTATCTAGCGTGTCCTGCGTTGCATATAATCGATGCGGTGCATATCGTTGCGCCAATGTGTACCTAACCATAAACATCAATGCCTTTCTTAAAATCAATACACAGAAGTATATATTTTTAAACCTGCATATTTAGCTAAAAGAAATCCAGGTTAGCAGGCAATATTAACCAGCTGAAATTGTGTCACTTCTCTTGCGTTCATTGCATGCAGAGTCAGTGTATATGCAACAGTTTGGGCCGCCTAATTTTCCAGAATTTTACATAATTATGACATAACATTGAAGGTTGTGTAATGTAACAGGAATATTTAGACTTATGGATGCCACCCGTTAGATAAAATACGGAACAGTTCAGTATTTCACTGAAAGAATAAACGTCTTGTTTTCGAGATGATAGTTTCCGGATTCGACCATATTAATGACTTAAGGCTCGTATTTCTGTGTGTTATTATATTATAATTAAGTCTATGATTTGATAGAGCAGTCTGACTGAGCAGTCTGACTGAGCGATGGTAGGCAGCAGCAGGCTCGTAAGCATTCATTCAAACAGCACTTTTGTGCGTTTTGCCAGCAGCTGTTTATGACTTCAAGCCTATCAACTCCCGAGATTAGGCTGGTGTAACCATGTGAAATGGCTAGCTAGTTAGCGGGGTGCGCGCTAATAGCATTTCAAACGTCACTCGCTCTGAGACTTAGAGTAGTTTTTCCACTTGCTCTGCATGGGTAACGCTGCTTCGAGGGTGGCTGTTGTCGTTGTGTTCCTGGTTCGAGCCCAGGTAGGAGCGAGGAGAGGCACGGAGTCTATACTGTTACACTGGCAATACTGTAGTGCATATAAGAACATCCAATAGTCAAAGGTTAATGAAATACAAATGGTATAGAGAGAAATAGTCCTATAATTCCTATAATAACTACAACCTAAAACTTCTTACCTGGGAATATTGAAGACTCATGTTAAAAGGAACAACCAGCTTTCATATGTTCTCATGTTCTGAGCAAGGAACTTAAACATTAGCTTTCTTACATGGCACATATTGCACTTCTACTTTCTTCTCCAACACTTTGTTTTTGCATTATTTAAACCAAATTGAGCATGTTTCATTATTTATTTGAGGCTAAATTAATTTTATTGATGTATTAAGTTAAAATAAGTGTTCATTCAGAATTGTTGTAATTGTCATTATTACAAATACATTTAAAAATGGCCGATTTAATCGGTATCAGCTTCTTTTGGTCTTCCAACAATCTGTATCGGCATGGAAAAATCATAATCGGTCGACCTCTAACACACACACACACACACACACACACACACACACACACACACACACACACACACACACTCTTTGCCAGCATGGCCTCTTGGCTGTGTTTATCCCAGGGAAACCCCCTCCTTTCCTCCCCTTCTCTCCCTGACAGACTCTGTCTACACTATGGGTTGAGATAGGCAGTGTGGAGGGAGATGGAGAGAGAATAGATATAGGTATCTATGGAGAATGTTAGAGTTGCAGTTTTTCTTTAGCAGGCTGAGGGGAGGGCAAGTCAATCTCTGAGGAGCAATATAGAGAGAGAGGAGAGGGTGGGTGGGCGTTACATAGAGGGCTGTGTTTGGGCATTCAGAGGTCCAGGGGATCCGCAATGAGATGGCGTACCGCTGTGTCTCTTGGGAGGCTGTACCCCACCCCGCCCCCTGCTAGAAACGGTCAGCTCTAGTGTTACAACATCACTGCAGGACTCTGAGACAGTGTTAACCCACTAAGCTAAGGCCAGAACTCTAGTGTTACAACATCACTGCAGGACTCTGAGACAGTGTTAACCCACTAAGCTAAGGCCAGAACTCTAGTGTTACAACATCACTGCAGGACTCTGAGACAGTGTTAACCCACTAAGCTAAGGCCAGAACTTTAGTGTTACAACATCACTGCAGGACTCTGAGACAGTGTTAACCCACTAAGCTAAGGCCAGAACTTTAGTGTTACAACATCACTGCAGGACTCTGAGACAGTGTTAACCCACTAAGCTAAGGCCAGAGCTCTAGTGTTACAACATCACTGCAGGACTCTGAGACAGTGTTAACCCACTAAGCTAAGGCCAGAGCTCTAGTGTTACAACATCACTGCAGGACTCTGAGACAGTGTTAACCCACTAAGCTAAGGCCAGAGCTCTAGTGTTACAACATCACTGCAGGGCTCTGAGACCGTGTTAACCACCTAACACTAACACTTAACACTAGTTCCTAATTCTGAAAATCACTCTGCTCTCGGTAGTTATGATGCACTGGCTACTACGGCAAACCATGCTCGATCAGCTGAGCAAACTTGTTCCAGCCTAGTGCAAGCTTTTTTTGATGGCCATACGGTAGCTAGTTTGTCTGCTTGATGTTTGTGAGTTATCAGACAGATCAGTGCCAGATCAGTGCATACGGCCGTTGCGCTACATGACATGTGACAATGTTAACCCAGAGACATAGATAGAATCTCTGTTCTCTCTCTGTCTTTGTTAGAGGTGTCATCTGTCCATCTCATCCCCTCCTCCATCCCCTCATCAGCTCCGCTATCATACCGCATCATTAAAGACATCATGTCAGTGGTGCCCAAGGGAACGGCAGGCCATGCTCAATGTGTCCATCTCTCCATTATTCATTCATCATCCTCAATGTTTTCTCTCCATCTTGTCTCCATCCTCCCTGTTTTATCCATGTTTTCACTTAATCAACAGGTGCTTAATTACACATTGTCACTGTGTGTGTGCATGTGTTTGACCTAACTCCATGATAGTTGATAATATCACTCATCAGAACCCGATCAAGAGTTTGTTTGTAATGTTCAATTCCTTTCACCTCTTCATCTCAAATCCTCCTCCTCTCCTCTCCTCTCCTCTCCTCTCCTCTCCTCTCCTCTCCTCTCCTCTCCCTCTCCTCTCCTCTCCTACTCTCCCCTCCCCTCCCTACCCTCTCCTCTCCTCCCCTACTCTCCCTCCCCTCCCCTCTCTCCTCTCTCTCCTCTCCTCTCCTCTCCTCTCCTCTCCTCTCCTCTCCTCTCCTCTCCTCTCCCTCCTCCTCTCCTCTCCTCTCCTCTCCTCCTCTCCCCTCCCCTCCCCTACTCTCTCCTCTCCTCTCCCTCTCCCCTACTCTCTCCTCTCCTCTCCTCTCCTCTCCTCTCCTCTCCTCTCCTCTCCTCTCCTCTCCTCTCCTCTCCTCTCCTCTCCTCTCCTCTCCTCTCCTCTCCTCTCCTCTCCTCTCCTCTCCTCTCCTCTCCTCTCCCCTCCCTCTCCTCTCCTCCTCCTCCCCTACTCTCTCCCCTCCCCTCCCCTACTCTCTCCTCTCCTCTCCTCTCCTCCCTCTCCTCTCCTCTCCTCTCCTCTCCTCTCCTCTCCTCTCCTCTCCTCTCCTCTCCTCTCCTCTCCTCTCTCCTCTCCTCTCCTCCCCTACTCTCCCCTCCCCTCCCCTACTCTCTCCTCTCCTCTCCTCTCCTCTCCTCTCCTCTCCTCTCCTCTCCTCTCCTCTCCTCTCTATAGATTGTTATAGGAGAGTGTTACCGGATTCACCATCTGAGTGAGGGATCTAAGTCTTTCATTGGGAACCCTTATGTCTCATCTCTCTACAAACAGGTGAGTACTAGTAGAAGTCTGGGTGGGTAGAGACTGGACAATAAATGATACATTTCAAGAATATTCTTGTTTTAATTTTGAAGGTTATATGGTACTAATGGTTGTAATACATCTCTAGGTTGGAGTGTTTATATTTGGCTGTGCCATTAGTCAGTCGTTCACAGACATCGCCAAGGTGTCAGTGGGCAGGATGAGACCGCACTTCCTGGACGTATGTAACCCTGACTGGTCAGCCATCAACTGTTCCCTCGGATATATCACCTCATACACCTGTAAGGGCCCTGAGAGCAAAGTACAGGAAGCCAGGTCAGTACACATATCAAAACACATATGCATGCACACAAACACGCGGACAGAGGCACGCACACACATACAGACACGCACACACATACAGACACGCACACACATACAGACACGCACACATACAGACACGCGCACACATACAGACACGCACACACATACAGACACGCACACACATACAGACACGCACACACATACAGACAACCACACACATACAGACACGCACACACATACAGACACGCACACACATACAGACACGCACGCACCCACACCGCACGCACCCACACCACACACACGCACCCACACCACACACATACAGACACGCACGCATCCACACCGCACGCACCCACACCACACACATACAGACACGCACGCACCCACACCGCACGCACCCACACCACACACACGCACCCACACCACACACACGCACCCACACCACAAACACACGCACGCACGCACTCACTCACTCACTCACTCACTCACTCACTCACTCACACAGACTACTCATGTTTGCTTGTTTGTTTTACCAGGAAATCCTTCTTCTCAGGACATGCCTCCTTCTCCATGTTTACTATGCTCTACCTGGCTGTGAGTAACACACACACACACACACACACACTGTGGTACACAGAAACAATGGAGTGGTGCAGATGACAGAGGGCATCATGGGAAATAGGTGTAGCCCTTCACACTCATACCTGTATACGGGTTGAAAATGGCAGATTTTGGCACTGACTTAATCGGAACGCAGTGTCTGTATAGTAAAACATGACGTCAGACCTCTGCGCGACATGACGTCAGGTTCTGCGCTTCACAGCTCTGTATGGGTTTTGACGGGCACTTCTGAACTTTAGCGCTGGACGCGACAAGATGTTTCCTCTATTCCTCTAGCTAATTGGGCAGCTTTAGCACATTTTCTGACGTCTGAGTGAGGGGAATGCTGTAAATTAAGAGGACTCAATGTATTTTGAAAGATGAGACAATGATTATAATAAATACCTCTTTGAGTACAAATGTGCCCTTCACATTTCCATGTCATGAAACTAATTTCATATACAGTATCAATGTTTCTGATCACCTTGTTTGATGTTCAGTTATGGCATGGTGTCATACCCTGGGTTGTTGTGAACAGAATGAGCCTTTGTTTGTGAAGAAAACTTGCCGCGGCAGACACACCTGAATTCACTCATGACTCCTTTCTATTCGCACCAACATTACAATGTGTTTCCCTGAATTGTCTTGTGAAAGCCTAACACTGGAAGACTATATTTTATAACATAGTCATGTCGGCAACAGAACAAGCTTTGAAATGATGCCCTCCTGACCCAGATTGCAATTTATAATGGACCGTTTTGGGATTGTGTAAAAAACAACAGTAATTGTGTGATGGCGAGGATGCAGGGCTGTGTTCCAACCAAAACAACTTCAAGTGTGCTTGTTCTAGTTCCTCAAAAATAATTTAAAAAAACACCTTATAGTTGAAGACCTTTGAGTCATAAAAGTGCATAGAAATTGATTAGGAACTGTGTACACTTTGGAGAGGTGTGTGACCACTTGGAGACGTCAGTTAGTCCTCTCACTTATGCTGCAACTATTCCAAATGATCCAGGAATATTCTTATCATCTTACTGAATGTATGAAGAGTTTTTGCAGCAAAAAGAACAGTAGATGAAAAATTGCTACCATGGTTATGCATTTCATATTCCTTCTGTATATTCCTATCCATGTAGGCCAATTCCCACGAGTGTAAAGGGTTAATGAGCTGCAGGATTCATCTGTCTGATGAAAAAGATCTTTGTTCCCCTCTATCCCCTCATCATCCCGACTCCCCCACTAACCCCTTCTCCCTCCCTCTGTCCTGCTCATAGTTTAATCAGACACTCTGAAGAGTTCCTTTCTTTCCTCCTCTCCCTAGAGGGATGGATGGATGTACTCGACCTGTTGTCCTCTTAACAGCTGAACACACTTCCTCTGTCCTTCTCTCTCTCCTCTCTTTCTCTCTCTCTCTGCCGATCTCCACCTGTTGTGGTCTCTTGGTCTGTCTTTGTACCCCAGCAAACCTCAACTCTTCCAACACACTAATTACATACACTGACCCCCCCAGCCCCCCACCTCTCTTTCTTTGTCTACCTCCCCTCTTTATCCCCCCATCTCCTCTTCCACTCTATTAAGTCTGCAGATATTTCCACAACTATGCTCAGTGTTTTGGGCTTGGATAGGCTGAGCTTGGCTGAGCTGGGTTGTCAAGCTTTTGGGTGTGTACTGTTGGCCTATGCTTCCTGGAGTATTGTGCGGTATTTTGTGGTGAGTACTGGGTATTTCCCTGCCTCTCTCTGACAGCCTCTCTGTTAGAATGGTGAGAGGGAGTGTAAAAGAGAGGAGGGTGGAAGAAGAGAGGTGTGCCTCCAGACCGCAGGCTTGACATTCAAACCACAAACATGTTGTCTGGGAGGTGGATCTAGTGGTGAAGTCACAGAGAGAGCAAGAAGAGAGGGAGGAAGAGAGCGAGGAGATAAGAGCCAACTTTCCTAGGGAATATAAACTGACCAGGCAGTTTGTACAGTATTCACACAGACAGCGACACACACATTCACACTAACAGCGACACACACATCAACACACCCCAGGGATCCTGTTTTTATAATTGAGGGTTAGTAAACAACAATATTACAGACATTATGTTGTGGAGTGGAATGATGGCAGGACATCTCTTTATCTCCCTCTATTTCCTAGTTGTGTTATATATATCTGTCCCAGAGTGATTACGTGAGTCAGTGAGTCAGAGAAAGCAGTCTCTCTTCTTGAGTAGAATTCTTCTGTAAGAAACCACTAAACTGTGGCTTCATGTCTTCTCAGTCATTCATGGAGTTTAGAAAAATCTTTAGTGTTTTTTTTATAGTAGTTTTTCTCAGGGCAGAAACACAATAGTCTTCTGATGGATAAGTGTTAGTGAGACATTCCTCAGTCTGTGGTAAGAACATCTCTCATGCAGAGCTACTGGCTGTAGTGTGAGTAAGACCAGGACCGGAACTACAGCCAGTAGCTATGCAATACCAGGACTGGACCTACAGCCAGCAGCTTCATAGGACCAGGTCTGGAACTACAGCCAGCGGCTCTATAGGACCAGGACCGGAACTACAGCCAGTAGCTATGCAATACCAGGACTGGACCTACAGCCAGCAGCTTCATAGGACCAGGTCTGGAACTACAGCCAGCGGCTCTATAGGACCAGGACCGGAACTACAGCCAATAGCTCTATAGGACCAGGTCTGGAACTACAGCCAGCGGCTCTATAGGACCAGGACCGGAACTACAGCCAGTAGCTATGCAATACCAGGTCTGGAACTACAGCCAGCAGCTTTATAGGACCAGGACCGGAACTACAGCCAGTAGCTATGCAATACCAGGACTGGACCTACAGCCAGCAGCTTCATAGGACCAGGTCTGGAACTACAGCCAGCGGCTCTATAGGACCAGGACCGGAACTACAGCCAGTAGCTATTCAATACCAGGACTGGACCTACAGCCAGCAGCTTCATAGGACCAGGTCTGGAACTACAGCCAGCGGCTCTATAGGACCAGGACCGGAACTACAGCCAATAGCTCTATAGGACCAGGTCTGGAACTACAGCCAGCGGCTCTATAGGACCAGGACCGGAACTACAGCCAGTAGCTATGCAATACCAGGTCTGGAACTACAGCCAGCAGCTTTATAGGACCAGGACCGGAACTACAGCCAGTAGCTATGCAATACCAGGACTGGACCTACAGCCAGCAGCTTCATAGGACCAGGTCTGGAACTACAGCCAGCGGCTCTATAGGACCAGGACCGGAACTACAGCCAATAGCTCTATAGGACCAGGTCTGGAACTACAGCCAGCAGCTCTATAGAACCAGGTCTGGAACTACAGCTAGCGGCTCTATAGGACCAGGACCGGAACTACAGCCAATAGCTCTATAGGACCAGGTCTGGAACTACAGCCAGCAGCTCTATAGAACCAGGTCTGGAACTACAGCCAGCGGCTCTATAGGACCAGGACTGGAACTACAGCCAGTAGCTCTATAGAACCAGGTCTGGAACTACAGCTAGCGGCTCTATAGGACCAGGTCTGGAACTACAGCCAGTAGCTCTATAGGACCAGGTCTGGAACTACAGCCAGTAGCTCTATAGGACCAGGACTGGAACTACAGCCAGTAGCTCTATAGGACCAGGTCTGGAACTACAGCCAGTAGCTCTATAGGACCAGGACTGGAACTACAGCCAGCAGCTCTATAGGACCAGGTCTGGAACTACAGCCAGTAGCTCTATAGGACCAGGACTGGAACTACAGCCAGCAGCTCTATAGGACCAAGTCTGGAACTACAGCCAGCAGCTCTATAGGACCAAGTCTGGAACTACAGCCAGTAGCTCTATAGGACCAGGTCTGGAACTACAGCCAGCAGCTCTATAGGACCAGGTCTGGAACTACAGCTAGTAGTTCTATAGGACCAGGACTGGAACTACAGCCAGCAGCTCTATAGGACCAGGTCTGGAACTACAGCCAGCAGCTCTATAGGACCAGGTATGGAACTACAGCCAGTAGCTCTATAGGACCAGGTCTGGAACTACAGCCAGCAGCTCTATAGGACCAGGTCTGGAACTACAGCCAGCAGCTCTATAGGACCAGGTCTGGAACTACAGCCAGTAGCTCTATAGGACCAGGTCTGGAACTACAGCCAGTAGCTCTATAGGACCAGGTCTGGAACTACAGCCAGTAGCTCTATAGGACCAGGTCTGGAACTACAGCTAGCGGCTCTATAGGACCAGGTCTGGAACTACAGCCAGCAGCTCTATAGGACCAGGTCTAGAACTACAGCCAGCAGCTCTATAGGACCAGGTCTGGAACTACAGCCAGCAGCTCTATAGGACCAGGTCTGGAACTACAGCCAGCAGCTCTATAGGACCAGGTATGGAACTACAGCCAGTAGCTCTATAGGACCAGGTCTGGAACTACAGCCAGTAGCTCTATAGGACCAGGTCTGGAACTACAGCCAGTAGCTCTATAGGACCAGGTCTGGAACTACAGCTAGCGGCTCTATAGGACCAGGTCTGGAACTACAGCCAGCAGCTCTATAGGACCAGGTCTAGAACTACAGCCAGCAGCTCTATAGGACCAGGTCTGGAACTACAGCCAGCAGCTCTATAGGACCAGGTCTGGAACTACAGCCAGCAGCTCTATAGGACCAGGACTGGAACTACAGCCAGTAGCTCTATAGGACCAGGACTGGAACTACAGCTAGTAGCTCTATACCTTTTCCCTCCTTCACCTTACCCCCCCCCCCCCCCCCCCCAAACTATAAACATCCCTGAGAGAAAGAGAACGAGTGCGGGAGAGATGGGAGAGAGGGATGGGAGGGTACCTTCCTCTCTTTGCTCGAAGAAAACAATGATGAGCAACAATGATGATGAGCTTGTCTTCCAGGAAGAGCCAGTCAACCTACTCCTTACCTTCCGCTGGGAATTTTACAGCCTTATGGGGAGGAAGGGGGTTTGACTGGGCTATTGTTAGGTCAGCTAATTAGGACTTGGTGAGGGTGGAACTTGGTGAGAGTAGAATTAGAAAAGAAACCCGATTAGAATTCGAAAACAAGCCAGATTTTGATAAACTCCCATATCTACTGGGTGAAATACCACAGTGTGCCATCACAGCAGCAAGATTTGTGACCTGCTGCCACAAGAAAAGGTCAACCAATGAAGAAAAAACACCATTGTAAATATAACCCATAGTTATGCTTATTGATGTTCTCTTTTGTACTTTAACCATTTGTACATCATTACAACACTGTGTATATACAGTACATAATATAACATTTGTAATGTCTTTAATCTTTTGGAACTTCTGTGAGTGTAATGTTTACTGTTAATTTTTTATTGTTTATTTCACTTTTGTATATTATCTACCTCACTTGCTTTGGTAATGTTAAAATATGGTTCCCATGCCAATAAAGCCCCTTGAATTGAATTGAGTGGAGAGGTGAGAGAGGGGGTGGGGAAGGGAGTGAGGGAGACCTTGCCGGAGACGGCCCCACCCAGTCTCTGGCCATATGAAGCAGGAAGTACAGGTCTGAGTCTGAGGAGAGATGAAGAAACACAGGAAGTCCAAGGGTCCAGGCCCTGAACTCACTTTGTGTGTGTGTGCGCACACGCATGGGCGCGCGTGTGTGTGATTGAGAATGGCCTTGGCCGTTTGCATTCCTGTTTTGGTTGTGCTTTGGTGTAAAATATAGCCCAGCTAAGCTGACTAAGTCAGAGGGCACATCCGCTTGTCTGTTGTTTATTCTAATGGGGGGAGAGAGTTCACTCTGAACGGGTGTTGAACATGGACAGGAGTGTGTGTGCGTTTCTGTTGGGTTTAGTCAGTAGTCATGTTTTTTTTTTTACAGCTGAAGTAGGAACATTTATCAGAACCACAGTCTGGTCTATGTGATCTGAATAGGAATAATACACACTCACTCTTACATACAGTACATTTATAGGTGTTTGTAACATGGAGAAGAGAGGTGAAGAGAAGAGAGGGGAGGAGAGAAGAGATGAGAAGAGAGGGGAAGTGAAGAGATGAGATTAGCGTAGAGGAGAGTAGAGGAGAAGAGATGAGCGTAGAGGGGAAGAGAGAAGATGGGATGAGAGTAGAGGAGAAGAGATGAGAGTAGAGGAGAAGAGATGGGAGGAGAAGGGAAGAGAGGGAAGGAAGGAGAAGGGAAGATATGAGAGTAGAGGAGAAGAGATGGGAGGAGAAGGGAAGAGAGAGAAGGAAGGAGAAGGGAAGATATGAGAGTAGAGGAGAAGAGATGGGAGGAGAAGGGAAGAGAGGGAAGGAAGGAGAAGGGAAGATATGAGAGTAGAGGAGAAGAGATGGGAGGAGAAGGGAAGAGAGGGAAGGAAGGAGAAGGGAAGATATGAGAGTAGAGTAGAGAAGAGAGGAGAGGAGAAGGGAAGATATGAGAGTAGAGGAGAAGAGAGGAGAGGAGAACACAGTCCGTCATCTGTCATACTACTTCCTAAAGGCTCATCTCAGTAATATCCCACAATATAGTTCACACTTATTCACTTTTACAAAGGAATTTCTCCTGATGGTATACAGATCTACATATCGGCTTCAGATGTTTACTATACATCTGTCTGTGTAAGATCAAACGCCTACTGCTCAATGTCTTTCTGTGGTCATGCATTAAAATAATAATCCCTTTTTCTCTCTCTTTCTCCCTCTTTCCATCCCTCCATCAGTTTTATCTCCAGTCCAGGTTCACCTGGCGAGGTGCCCGTTTGCTCCGCCCCCTCCTCCAGTTCACGCTGCTGATGATGGCATTCTACACCGGCCTATCACGCGTCTCCGACCACAAGCACCACCCCACAGACGTACTGGCCGGCTTTGTACAGGGCGCCCTGGTGGCCTACTGCATAGTGAGTACACACACACACACACACACACCCACACACACACACACACACACACACACACACACACACACACACACACACACACACACACACACACACACACACACACACACACACACACACACACACACACACACACACTGGATGTACAAACATTAAGAACACCTTCCTAATATTGAGTTGCAACCCTCCCCCTTTTGCCTTCAGAACTGCCTTGATTTGTCGGGGCATGGACTTTACAAGGTGTCGAAAGCGTTCCACAGGGATGCTGGCCCATGTTGACGCCAATGCTTCCTACAGTGTCAAGTTGGCTGGATGTCCGTTGGCTGGTGGACCATTCTTGATACACACGAGAAACTGTTGAGAGTTGAAAACCAAGCAGTATTGCAGTTCTATATATCTACAGTGCCTTCAGAAAGTGTTCAGACCCCTTGAATTTTTCCACATTTTGTTACGTTACAGCCTTATTCTAAAATGTATTAATTAAATAAAAATATTCATCAATCTACACACAATAACACATAATGACAAAACGAAAACAGGTTTTTAGATGTTTTTGCTAATTTATTAAAAGTAAAAAACAAAAATACCTTATTTACATAAATATTCAGACCCTTTGCTATGAGACTCGATATTGAGCTCAGGTGCATCATCCTTGCCATGTTTCTACGACTTGATTGGAGTCCACCTGTGGTAAATTCAATCGATTGGACATGATTTGGAAAGGCACACACCTGTCTATATAAGGTCCCACAGTTGACAGTGCATGTCAGAGTAAAAACAAAGCCATGAGTTAAAAGGAATTGTCCGTAGAGCTCTGAGACAGGATTGTGTTGGGGCACAGATCTGGGGAAGGGTACCAAAACATTTCTTCAGCATTGAAGGTCCCCAAGAACACAGTGGCTTCCATCATTCTTAAATGGAAGAAGTTTGGAACCACCAAGACTCTTCCTAGAGCTGGCCACCCAACCAAACTGAGCAATTGAGGGAGAATGGCTTTGGTCAGGGGGTGACCAAGAACCCAATGGTCACCCTGACAGAGCTCCAGTGTTCCTCTGTGGAGATGGGAGAACCTTCCAGAAGGACAACCATCTCTGCAGCACTCAACCGATGGAAGCCACTCCTCAGTAAAAGGCACATGATGCCCCGCTTGGAGTTTGCCAAAAGGCACATAGACTCAGACCATGAGATTCTCTGGTCTGATGAAACCAAGATTGAATTATTTGGCCTGAATGCCAAGCGTCACGTCTAGAGGAAACTTGGCACCATCCCTATGGTGAAGCATGGTGGAGACAGCATCATGCTGTGTGGGTGTTTTTCAGTGGCAGGGACTGGGAGGCTAGTCAGGATCGAGTCAAAGATGAACGGAACTAAGCACAGAGAGATTCTTGATGAAAACCTGCTCCAGAGCGCTCAGGACCTCAGACTGGGCGAAGGTTCATTTTCCAATAGGACAACAACCCTTATCACACAGCCAAGACAACGCAGGAGTGGCTTCGGGATAAGTCTCTAAATATCCTTGAGTGGTCCAGCCAGAGCCCGGATTTGAACCCAATCGAACATCTCTGGAGAGACCTGAAAATAGCTGTGCAGCAACGCTCCCCATCCAACTTGACAGATCTAGAGAGGATCTTCAGAGAAGAATGGGAGAAACTCTCCAAAATACAGGTGTGCCAAGCTTGTAGTGTCATACCCAAGAAGACTCAAAACTGTAATTGCTGCCAAAGGTGATTCAACAAAGTACTGAGTGAAGGTCTAAATACGTACAGTATGTAAATGTAATATTTCTGTTTATGTTTTTAATAAATTAGCAAACATTTCTAAAACTTTGTAATTATAGGGTATTGTGTGTAGCTTGCTGAGGGAAAAAACTATTTAATACATTTTAAAATAAGGCTGTAACCTAAGAAAATGTAACTCACCACCTGGATTCGGTCTTACGTAACAAAATTAGACACTAACAGCTTACAGACGGTAGGCAATTAAGGTCACATTTATGAAAACTTAGGACACTAAAAAGGCCTTTCTACTGACTCTGAAAACACCAAAAGAAAGATGCCCAGGGTCCCTGCTCATCTGCGTGAACGTGCCTTAGGCATGCTACAAGGAGGCCTGAGGACTACAGAGGTGGTCAGGGCAATAAATTGCAACATCCGTACTGTGAGACGCCTAAGACAGCGCAACAGGGAGACAAGACAGACAGCTGATCGTTCTCGCAGTGGCAGACCACGTGGAACAACACCTGCACAGGATCGGTACGTCCGAACATCACACCTGCGACACAGGTACAGGATGGCAACAACAACTGCCCGAGATACACCAGGAACGCACAATCCCTCCATCAGTGCTCAGACTGTCCGCAATAGGCTGAGAGAGGCTGGACTGTTGTAAGGCAGGTCCTCGCCAGACATCACCGGCACAAACACACCGTCGCTGGATCAGACAGGACTGGCAAAAAGTGCTCTTCACTGACGAGTCGCAGTTTTGTCTCACCTTGGGTCGGATTTGCGTTTGTCGTCGAAGGAATGAGCGTTATACCGAGGCCTGTACTCTGGAGTGGGATCGATTTGGAGGGAAGGGTCCATCATGGTCTGGGGCAGTGTGTCACAGCATCAACGGACTGAGCTTGTTGTCATTGCAGGTAATCTCAACGCTGTGCGTTACAGGGAAGAAATCCTCCTCCCTCATGTGGTACCCTTCCTGCAGGCTCATCCTGACATGACCCTCCAGTTTGACAATGCCACCAGCCATACTGCTTGTTCTGTGCATGATTTCCTGCAAGACAGGAATGTCAGTGTTCTGCCATGGCCAGCAAAAAGCCCGGATCTCAATCCCATTGAGCATGTTTGGGACCTGTTGGATCGGAGGGTGAGGGCTTGGGCCATTCCCCCCAGAAATGTCCGGGAACTTGCAGGTGCCTTGGTGGAAGAGTGGGGTACCATCTCACAGTAAGAACTGGCAAATCTGGTGCAGTCCATGAGGAGGAGATGCACTGCAGTACTTAATGCAGCTGGTGGCCACACCAGATACTGACTGTTACTTTTGATTTTGACCCCCCCTGTGTTCAGGGACACATTATTCCATTTCTGTTAGTCACATGTCTGTGGAACTTGTTCAGTTCATGTCTCAGTTGTTAAATCTTGTTATGTTCATACAAATATTGACACATGTTAAGTTTGCTGAAAATAAACGCAGTTGACAGTGAGAGGACGTTTCTTTTTTTGCTGAGTTTATATGGATGAGCAATGACAGAGCGGCATAGGCAAGATGCAATAGATGGTATAAAATGCATTATATACATATGAAATGAGTAATGCAAGATATGTAAACATTATTAAAGTGCCACTATTAAAGTGACTAGTGATCCATTTATTAAAGTGACCAATGATTTCAAGTCTGTATGTAGGCAGCAGCCTCTCTGTGTTAGTGATTGCTGTCTAACAGTCTGATGGCCTTGAGATAGAATGTGTTTTTTGTCTCTCTGTCCTGGAGGGCAGGTAGTTTGTGTGGGGCGCTGTGTTCTCTGTACACCAGTAGCCACAGGTCGAGCCGTGCCTGTTTAGGCACACTCACCTACTTCCTGCCATATCACGATGTAATGTCCTGTCTGACTGAGTGTATTCATGAGTCACATGGTGTGACAGAGGACTCTAAACATGACTGGTAGTGTTATTAAAAACTGTATTATGATGGCAATCTCTGTAGGTAAAATACATACCTGTCCCAGGCTGTACTCAGTGATGGATCTGATAAAGGGAGGACTTCCCTGAGACAGTATCCCCCTTTAAATGTTCCACTGGCATGTTTCCAGTAGGGCCACATTAAGGAGCGCACAGTCCTCCCTCCCCTGGTGTATGTTGCTGAGTCTGCATTTCTTACACACTATGCTGGGAGGTGGTGTGTTTGTGTGCGTGCGTGCATGCTTGTGTGTGTGTGTGTGTGTGTGCACAGGAAGCCTCGTGCTGTGATGAGGCCTCAGCCAGCCAGGGGTCAGGGGTTAGAGGTCAGAGGTGGTCAGCAGGTGGACAAGGCCTGCTGTGATTGGATGCCTATGTCCTTGTGAGAACAGCGGTTTGGAATGCTGCCCACGTCTTTAACTGTAGTGGTCAGAAATACTGTATGATAGCATTCACCACTCTGCTCACAACACTGCTACACACACACTACATATATGAATTCACATTTGTATGCATGAACTCACTCACACACGCATACAGACACACACAGACACACACAGGGCCTGTTGTTCTAGTGAAGTATCTTTGTTTTATTGAGCTGACAGGGTCTATTATGGGTCTCCCTATAATGATGTCATGACTCAGTCAAAGGTCATTATTAAAGATCGTAAAAGGTCATGCTCTGACAGCAAGCTGTCTGTAATCTGTCCCATGACCTCTATATCTGTCCCCATCAGCTCAGCCTGTTTGGATGCGTGGGAGAAGGAGAGAAGGAGGGAGAAAGAGGGAGAGGAGAGAGGGGATGAATTAGAGAGAGAATGAGAGGGTGGAAGAGACTATGCTGTTGCTAAGAACCTTTTCCATAGGCCCACTTCCTGCCCAACCTGCCCGCTTTCCTGTTTGGCCAATGATGTCATCAGGAGTCCCACATCTCTTCCTTCCCTCTCAGGAGACTCGGGAGTAGGAAGAGGGTGGAGTGAGGGGGAGGGAGCAGAGGACTGAAGAGAGAGGAGAGAGCGATGAACTCAGGAAGAGGCTGGCATTTGGTTTCTCTTCCTCCCTCTGCCTCTCAAGTCCCACTCTAGAGTACCTTGAGCTCACTACACGAGGGGGAGACAGTGGGAGAAAGAGGGCTGAGGAAAGGGGTGAGGAAAGGAGACCCATCTTAAGCCTGGCTCCCTTTGTTCTAGTCCTAATAATGATGATGATGGTGATGATGATGTAGGGTTGTGTTCACTGTGAGCCATAGTCAGTCATTTCCTCTGGTCATATTAATCCCTCTAGCTGATTATTATGTGTAGGTATAGTACTTTAACATTTCTCTCTCCCCCACCCAGGTGTTCTATGTATCTGACCTGTTCAAGCCGCAGGAGAAGCCTGCCTCGCCCCTCCCTCCCCCATCAAGAAGGAGCTCCTCCCCCCTGCTGACATCATCGAGCGGAACAACCACCACAACATGGTGTGAGACAGGCCCCTTACCCTGACCGAGGAGCCTATCACAGCATTTCTCACCGCCCATTGGACAGTAGAATGTAGCGACCAGAGAGACTATGGTCGCGTCTCAAATCACACTCCGCTTTTTATATAGTGCACTCCTTATCACACCCGCTG
The DNA here is from genome assembly GCF_034236695.1 of Oncorhynchus nerka. Lineage (NCBI taxonomy): Eukaryota > Metazoa > Chordata > Actinopteri > Salmoniformes > Salmonidae > Oncorhynchus > Oncorhynchus nerka. The sequence goes on from NC_088419.1 coordinate 69,011,552, forward strand.
GTGCAAAGTAGTGCACTACTTAGGGAGTAGTGCTTTATTTGAGTCCTGCCCTGCAGAAACCACTATCCAGACTCTTTACTACTATTGTTATTACTACTACTTTGAGCCCAAGTTAGAGCAAAAATAAAATAATCAAAAGCTAAAAGACAAGAAGTTAGAGACAGACAGACAGACAGCAGTGCAGAGCCGTTGAAACGAACACATTGTATCCACACAAAGGGGAAATAAATGTTAAAAAATAAATGAATGAATGAAGGAGAAAAAGACAGACATATTAGCTGTCTCTGTCTGTGGCCTTGACATAGGATAACAACTTCCTTAGTAATAGGAACTATATTACTGCAATATTACTAGCATATGACACATCTAGTATATGAGTAACAATATAGAGTAGAATAACTTACAGCAGTATAATCCAGTTCACTGTCGATTATCACCACTCACCACCGGATGGACCAGCTATAAGAACGCTTGTTGATGCTTACGTAGAAGGTTGAAGTTAACCTGTAACTAGTTAACTTGTCCAATGCCAGCTACTGACTACTACAACAGAAGGAAGAGACCTGGAGAGGAACCTGACACACTTTAAGGACTCTTGGAATATTTGTCCAAATGACGACAAAAAAAGATCCTTATAAAAATCGAAAGAATTCCACCTCTAGCTTCTAACTCCAGGTATAGAAGTTTAGAATAGTCTAGTTGTCAGCTTAACAAGCCTCTAATAACTGTCCCTTTGAGTAGCCTAACCTGAGATGATGCTTTCTGAAAGAGGGGGGTGAGATGAAGAAGGATTTCATGAACGATGGAGGGTAAAGGAGGGATATTGATTAGTATTAGTTTGGGGGTGGTGGGGAAGAATAGAGGGAGGGGGAGGTAAATATCTCTCAGCCACTTGTCACTCGGTGTGGGGGTGTGGCTGTGCCACGCTGCCATCTGATTAGCTGCATAGGTGGAGGTGTGGTCTGTTGCCATGGAAGTAGGGTTGATTGACAACTAAGCTGTCACATAATTATGGGATAGGGGCTCTTTCCGCTGGCAGGGAGGGGCTCTGGCCCACCCAATCACTCATTGGCAGTATGTGTGTGTCCTGTGTGTCACTGTGTGTGTGTCTGTGTGTGTGTGTCCACTCTGTGTGTTTTGTGTGTGTGTGATGTGTTAGGGTTTGCATGTCTTGTGTATTTGTGAGTGTGATTGTGTCTGTGTCTGTGTGTGTTTTGATTCATCCTCCTGGTAGTGTGTGTAGCATGAACCCCCCTCACACACACCATTGTCTGTGCCAAGAGTGTGTACCACTATGTTTGCGTGTGTTTGTGTACATGTGTGTTAGAGAGGGCCAGGGGTGGAGGGCTGAGACCCTGTCTGGAGAATATTAGAAAACTGTGGATTGAATATTTTTATTTTCTGCTATGATGGATCTTTAACATGTTCAGTGCTAGTCCAGTAATGTAATTAACAAACCTATCCCCATCAGCCATTTTATTTTACAGTTCAGTTTACTTAGGGGAAATCTCAAGTGGCCCACTATTGCCTATAGCAGGGTTTCCCAAACTCGGTCCCGGGCCCCCCTGGGTGCACGTTCTGGTTTTTGCTCTACCACTACACAGCTGATTCAAATAACCAACTCCTCATCTAGCTTTGATTTATTTGAATCAGCAGTGTGGGGGGGGGGGGGGGGGATGCGGGACCCTGCCCCGTGGAATGCTCTTCTTGCTAAAATAAGTGCCCTAGATACGGAATAGGGTGCCATTTTGGACAGAGCCTAAAGACATCTTCTCAACATCACCACTTTCTAATCACGTTTAGTCCGTCCTATCATTTAAGAAAACTCTTTTCTTTTCATTTTATAAATATATAAATAATGTATAGTTCACTAAAATTAACTGTGTAAGATATAATTTCTTATGTTTAGCTATTGTCCACTATGAAACCACAACCTGTGTTATCTACCAAGTGCTGCTTAAAAAGCATTGATTGACAGATTTTTGTATTTAGTTAACTAAAATATTGTAGATTTGTGATAGTATGTTTTTAATACACGTTGAAAACAAACACACCTACACGTTTATTAAAATTCACTATCACTATTTTTGTATTGTCTCATTTTGTATAAAATAAGTATTAGCAAAAAAAATGTCCTGCTAAATGTACTTAGCTCTACTACATGTGGTTTTAAATAAAAAGCCCATTATGAACACAACTGTGTGGAGTCTTGTCTTGACTGTATGGTTTTACAGTATATTGATGATCTGTAGTGTTAGTTTCATGTCTCAACTGGGTCTCGGGAAAATAGGGTAACAGTGTTGTTCATGACAACTCTAAAGAGCATCTTTAAGTGTCATAACACGTTTCAAAACCAGAATGTTATAAAAGCTTAGGTCAACTGGAACAACTTAAAAAGTATAGTATTCCACGCACATCTAACTTGGCACAGGAGCTGGACTCAAGTGAAGAACCTCCCATTTTCAAAGATAGTGTTTATACTTTTCTTGAAGGGAAATGTCTTAGTACAGACACCACCATCAGTTTCACTCAGACACAGACACCCTGGCAAACAGGCTTCAAGTACTGTAATTGTAAGTACTTAGGTCATATGGATGTTTAGGTCATACGGGTGTAACTTGCACTCACACATACACAGTGAACTCGACAGGGCTCAGAGGAGTTGACATCACACTTTGGCAGAGCAGAGCATGTATTTGAGACGGCAGCATATGTGACGGAGTCAGAAACATGCGATGTCATTATCTCTGCAGTAAAGTATGTTTTCAGCTGAGGAGAGAGTTCTCTGAAGACAACTGAACATAATGGATGTGGTATTAGAACCCAGGTTCTGAGATGAAAGTGTGGTGTTAGAACCCAGGTTCTGAGATGACAGTGTCGTATTAGAACCCAGGTTCTGAGAGGACAGTGCAGTATTAGAACCCAGGTTCTGAGAGGACAGTGTGGTATTAGAACCCAGGTTATGAGAGGACAGTGTGGTATTAGAACCCAGGTTCTGAGAGGACAGTGCGGTATTAGAACCCAGGTTATGAGAGGACAGTGCGGTATTAGAACCCAGGTTATGAGAGGACAGTGCTGTATTAGAACCCAGGTTCTGAGAGGACAGTGTGGTATTAGAACCCAGGTTCTTAGAGGACAGTGTGGTATTAGAACCCAGGTTCTGAGAGGACAGTGTGGTATTAGAACCCTGGTTCTGAGAGGACAGTGCGGTATTAGAACCCAGGTTCTGAGAGGACAGTGCGGTATTAGAACCCAGGTTCTGAGAGGACAGTGTGGTATTAGAACCCAGGTTATGAGAGGACAGTGCGGTATTAGAACCCAGGTTCTGAGAGGACAGTGCGGTATTAGAACCCAGGTTATGAGAGGACAGTGCGGTATTAGAACCCAGGTTATGAGAGGACAGTGCGGTATTAGAACCCATGTTCTGAGAGGACAGTGTGGTATTAGAACCCAGGTTATGAGAGGACAGTGTGGTATTAGAACCCAGGTTCTGAGATGAAAGTGTGGTGTTAGAGCCCAGGTTCTGAGAGGACAGTGTGGTATTAGAACTCAGGTTCTGAGATGAAAGTGTGGTGTTAGAACCCAGGTTCTGAGAGGACAGTGCGGTATTAGAACCCAGGTTCTGAGATGAAAGTGTGGTGTTAGAACCCAGGTTCTGAGAGGACAGTGCGGTATTAGAACCCAGGTTCTGAGAGGACAGTGCGGTATTAGAACCCAGGTTATGAGAGGTTAGTGCGGTATTAGAACCCAGGTTATGAGAGGACAGTGCGGTATTAGAACCCAGGTTCTGAGAGGACAGTGCGGTATTAGAAACCAGGTTCTGAGAGGACAGTGCGGTATTAGAACCCAGGTTCTGAGAGGACAGTGTGGTATTAGAACCCAGGTTCTGAGAGGACAGTGTGGTATTAGAACCCAGGTTATGAGAGGACAGTGCGGTATTAGAACCCAGGTTCTGAGAGGACAGTGCGGTATTAGAACCCAGGTTATGAGAGGACAGTGTGGTATTAGAACCCAGGTTCTGAGATGAAAGTGTGGTGTTAGAGCCCAGGTTCTGAGAGGACAGTGTCGTATTAGAACCCAGGTTCTGAGATGAAAGTCTGGTGTTAGAACCCAGGTTCTGAGAGGACAATGCGGTATTAGAACCCAGGTTCTGAGATGAAAGTGCGGTGTTAGAACCCAGGTTCTGAGAGGACAGTGCGGTATTAGAACCCAGGTTCTGAGAGGACAGTGCGGTATTAGAACCCAGGTTATGAGAGGATAGTGCGGTATTAGAACCCAGGTTATGAGAGGACAGTGCGGTATTAGAACCCAGGTTCTGAGAGGACAGTGCGGTATTAGAACCCAGGTTATGAGAGGACAGTGCGGTATTAGAACCCAGGTTCTGAGAGGACAGTGCGGTATTAGAACCCAGGTTCTGAGAGGACAGTGCGGTATTAGAACCCAGGTTCTGAGAGGACAGTGCGGTATTAGAACCCAGGTTCTGAGAGGACAGTGCGGTATTAGAACCCAGGTTATGAGAGGACAGTGCGGTATTAGAACCCAGGTTCTGAGAGGACAGTGCGGTATTAGAACCCAGGTTATGAGAGGACTGTGAGGTATTAGAACCCAGGTTCTGAGAGGACAGTGCGGTATTAGAACCCAGGTTATGAGAGGACAGTGCGATATTAGAACCCAGGTTATGAGAGGACAGTGCGGTATTAGAACCCAGGTTCTGAGAGGACAGTGCGGTATTAGAACCCAGGTTCTGAGAGGACAGTGCGGTATTAGAACCCAGGTTCTGAGAGGACAGTGCGGTATTAGAACCCAGGTTCTGAGAGGACAGTGCGGTTTTAGAACCCAGGTTCTGAGAGGATAGTGCGGTATTAGAACCCAGGTTCTGAGAGGACAGTGCGGTATTAGAACCCAGGTTCTGAGAGGACAGTGCGGTATTAGAACCCAGGTTCTGAGAGGACAGTGCGGTATTAGAACCCAGGTTCTGAGAGGACAGTGCGGTTTTAGAACCCAGGTTCTGAGAGGACAGTGCGGTATTAGAACCCAGGTTCTGAGAGGACAGTGCGGTATTAGAACCCAGGTTCTGAGAGGACAGTGCGGTATTAGAACCCAGGTTCTGAGAGGACAGTGCGGTATTAGAACCCAGGTTCTGAGAGGACAGTGCGGTATTAGAACCCAGGTTCTGAGAGGACAGTGCCGTATTAGAACCCAGGTTCTGAGAGGACAGTGTGGTATTAGAACCCAGGTTCTGAGAGGACAGTGTGGTATTAGAACCCAGGTTCTGAGAGGACAGTGTGGTATTAGAACCCAGGTTCTGAGAGGACAGTGTGGTATTAGAACCCAGGTTCTGAGAGGACAGTGTACCATAACCTTCCACCACTCACCTCCATCCATCTAACATGTTTAGTTTTCAGACCAGACAAAAGACAACACCTGTCTAAACACATCTAATCTACCAGCTCTCACAGTCTCACATCAGAATTAGACTTTTCAACGTAGAATTTTCAAACGTCAAATTTCGAGGTTGTTCCAAACGTCAATTTCAAAGTGAAGTTTAAGCATTAAGTCTGAATTTTTAAGGTTAGGGTTAAGTACAGGCATTAAGTCCAAATTCATAAAGTTAGGCATTAATGCTGAATGATTAAAGTAATGGTTAAGGTTTGGGATAGCCTTAAAACAAAAATAACAAAAGCAACTTTCTTTCGCTGGATTCTAACTTGCAACCTTTGGAATCATAGGCAGATCATAGGCAGATGATGATTACGCCAATCCGCCATCCCCGTCCACAATGCCCGAGCAAAACCAAAACTTACTTGAAGGTATAAGCACCCACTGTTGCCTCTAGTGGCAGGTATAAGCACCCACTGTTGCCTCTACTGATCTCCCGACGTCCTCAAACATGGATGAACGTCAAATACTGACTTGTATCACGGGTGACCTGGCTGATCTACTTCCACAGGCATGTTCATGATGAAATACAGGATATTAGAAGGTCCTAACCTAGTTTTAATAAATCCGATATGTGGAGGTGTTAGATAATAATGAAGACAGTTGAATTGTTTCCATGCTCTCATTCCGTTCTCTGACAGACTGGATGCGTAGGGGGTGGATCTGTGATTAACAATAACATGAAGGATTAATAATAATCTGGTTTACCCTAGATGCTGTTCCAAATGGAGGATCTTTGTGGGGATATTAAATCTTCCGGTTTCACAAAATACATTAAATAGAGTTGTTTCCTTTATCCAATATATATATATTTTATTAATAAAAAAAGCACAGTGGGTTTGGGTATAAATTATATTCTATCATTTCTAATCAGCGATGGATATTTTCAGACATAAATCTGAGAACATCCTGTTATCTGAAACAGACAGGAAGAGGATTGACAGACACAACACATACTGTACACACGCAGGCACACACACACATTCACACCATCCAGGAGGCCAAGAAGTTAGAGAACAGAATAGGAGAAATGTTCTCCTTACTATTAAATTAAACATCACTTTGGAGAAAACTATTGATGGACTGTAACTTCTGTTGGATGTAATTGTTGTCATCAGCCAGACATAGGACATAAATTAATATTAAACATGCACATCGCACGTACAAATGCAAACACATCCACAGATAAACAAAGCAAGCATGAATGGTACTCCGATTTCTTAGAGGGAAGGAGGGAAAGAGAGAGAGAGGAGGGTATTTAATAATGCAGATGTTGGCAGTACAAGGGGTCAACAGGTGATTATGTCATCTCCATGTAAATGGACTCTGTGTCTACCTTCACATCCCCACACACAGACACACACACACACACACACACACACACACACACACACACACACACACACACACACACACACACACACACATAGCCTCTCTCTGTGCCCACCTATATACACACTCCTTCTCTCTCTCCCCTGACTTACAGTAGCCGTGGCTATATTCAGTAAAGTAAATCTTTGAGCAGAGTCTCCTAAGATTTAGAGACACAGAAACCTTCTATACTCAATTCTTCCCTGGACGTTGCTATAGAGTAGTGGTCACCAACCTTTTCTGAGTAAAGATCATTTTCGCAGTCAAAAAGCAAGCCGCTCAGAACATGACATACCAAATGTAACATTAACCTAATAAAAAGAGCTCTGTAGGAATGAGGTTTGTGCAGCAGGCAGGCCTAATAAACCTTTTTCAGGACCCTGTTTTTCAAAGATCATTTGTCAAATCCAAATAACTTCACAGATCTTCATTGTAAAGGGTTTAAACACTGTTTCCCATGATTGTTCAATGAACCATTTAACAATTAATGAACATTCACCTGTGGAACGGTCGTTAAGACACTAACAGCTTACAGACGATAGGTAATTAAGATCACAGTTATGAAAACTTAGGACACTAGAGGCCTTTCTACGGACTCTGAAAACACACAAAAAAAGATGCCCAGGGTCCCTGCTCATCTGCGTGAACGTGCCTTAGGCATGCTACAAGGAGGCATGAGGACTACAGAGGTGGTCAGGGCAATAAATTGCAACATCTGTACTGTGAGATGCCTAAGACAGCGCAACAGGGAGACAGGGTGGACAGCTGATCGTTCTCGCAGTGGCAGACCACGTGTAACAACACCTGCACAGGATCGGTACATCCAAACATCATACCTGCGGGACAGGTACAGGATGGCAACAACAACTGCCCGAGATACACCAGGAATGCACAATCCCTCCATCAGTGCTCAGACTGTCCGCAATAGGCTGAGAGAGGCTGGATTGAGGGCTTGTAGGCCTGTTGTAAGGTAGGTCCTCACCAGACATCACCGGCAACAACGTCGCCGATGGGCACAAACACACCATCGCTGGAACAGACAGGACTGGCAAAAAGTGCTCTTCACTGATGAGTCGCGGTTTTGTCTCACCAGGGGAGATGGTCAGATTGCCGTTTATCGTCGAAGGAATGAGCTTTACACCGAGGCCTGTATTCTGGAATGGGATCGATTTGGAGGTGGAGGGTCCGTCAAGGTCTGGGGCGGTGTGTCACAGCATCATCGGACTGAGCTTGTTGTCGCTGTGCGTTACAGGGAAGACATCCTCCTCCCTCATGTGGTACCCTTCCTGCAGGCTCATCCTGACATGACCCTCCAGGATGACAATACCACCAGCCATACTGCTCGTTCTGTGCGTGATTTCCTGCAAGACAGGAATGTCAGTGTTCTGCCACAGCCAGCGAAGAGCCCGGATCTCAATCCCATCAATGAACTGAAGGCACTTGCATCTGATGGTCATGGTGCTTCAAGACAACTGGGAACTGGGAAAAATGAGGTAAAATAACGGTGTCAGTGATGTTCAGGTCAGAAAGTCGGGGCTCTAACAAGATGCCTAAATGGATGCAGGTGGAAGGTTATGGTACACTGTCCAAATTTTCCTTGGGAGACACAAGTTGTCTTGAACGCACTGAAGTTGGAGATGTCTGAGTTCCGAGTTGTTTTGAACACGGCATTAGCCTCAGCGGAAGGAGGGAGAGAGCAGAAGAGGGTCCCTGCTCTTTCTTTTCTTTCCTCCGGTGAGACTGACCAGAGAGAGAGGACACCGTCATCCACCTGATGGCGAAACTTGAGTCCCCCACATTCTCAAATTGCATTTTTGCCCCCCATTACAATTGCACTGTGATACAAAAAGTGGCTGAGACACCATTACAATAACAGGGGAGGTTAGCATTTTTGACAGGGGGGGATATTTTTAATCAATAAGGCCCGAGGGGGTGTGGTATATGGCCAATATACCACAGCTACGGGCTGTTCATAGGCACAATGCAATGCAGAGTGCCTGGATACAGCCCTTAGCCGTGGTATATTGGCCGTATACCACAATCACCCGAGGTGCCTTATTGCTATTATGAACTGATTACCAATGTAAATAGAGCAGTAAAACACTATGTTTTGTCATACCCGTGGTATATGGTCTGATATACCACGGCTGTCAGCCAATCAGCATTCAGAGTTCGAACCACCCAGTTTATAATTGTGCATCTATAACTTTCTCACTCATTGTTATTTACGATGAATTCAGGATTATCTGTAATCATGGTATCATCCACATTAATGTAGAAGTATTTCGAAACATATCCTAATATATACATATATTTTACCCTGTTTTTCTCCTTAATTTCGATCTTGTCTCATCACTCCAACTCCCCAACAGGCTCAGGAAGCGAAGGTCGAGTCATGCGTCCTTTGAAACTTGACCCGCCAAACCACACTTCTAAACACCCGCCCGCTTAACCCGGATGCCAGGCCGCTTAACCCGGATGCCAGGCGCACTAATGTGTCGGAGGAAACACCATTCACTTGACGACCGAGGTCTGCCTGCAGGCTCCCGGCCCACCACAAGGACTTGCTAGGGCGCGATGAGAAAAGTAAACCCCCCCCCCAGCCAAACCCTCCCCTATCCCAGACGATGCTGGGCCAATTGTGCGCCGCCCTATGGGCCTCCCGATCACGGCCGGTTTGTCACGAATCCCGTTTCCTGAGTCTGTTTTTTGCCTGTGTTCTGTCCTGGAGTGTTTTTTCCGGCGTCCTGGAACGCACCCTGTCTGGTTGCTGGGCAATGTAGCCAGTTGGGAGTTCTGATGACCCACACCTGTATCCCATCAGCTATCTGCACACCTGGTCCTGATCATCATCTCTCCTCTTCATAAGCCCGGACCTGACATCCATTCCCTGCCGGATCGTTAGCCATGAACAGTATGTTGTGCCATAGTATCAGCCTCAAGTCGGATAGAATTTGTTTTGTTGGTTTTTACGTATTGCTTGCCTTAAACTTACCTCCGTTTGTTCTGTCTTCAGTTACTCACCGGATCATTTACCCCATTCCCGCCTGGTCGTCGGAGGATTCCGCTACCCCATTGGATCCACCTATTTACTCCCATCAACTCACCACCGCTGCCCGCTACGCCACCTGGATATATCTACCCATTCACTTGTAAATAGATACTCACCTTCTTACTCTCCTTGTCCTGGTCTGCTTCTGGGTTCGATTTTGAAAGAACGTGACAGAACGATCCGGCCAAGGATGAACCCAGCGGACCTGGACTCTGTTTGCCATGCCATTACCCAGCAGGGGAAGACATTGGGACAACACAAGACGGCGCTACAGGAGATAGCGGGTGCAATCCAGAACTTATCTGCTAGCTTGACACAAATCCAGGATCAGCTCAGTTTGCCGGCGATTCATTCACCACCTGTTTCGCCCATCTCACCTGCCGTGTCTGGTGCGGTTTCCTTCCGTGAACCCAAGGTACCGACGCCTGATAAATATGAAGGGGATTTGGGAAGATGCCGTTCGTTTCTTATGCAGTGTGGGTTAGTGTTTGATCTGCAGCCCCATTCTTACGCCACTGACAAGGCTAGGATAGCCTTTGTTATTGAACTGCTGCGTGGAAGAGCTCTGGAATGGGCTTCAGCCGTTTGGGAACGACAGGAGATCTGCATGGCTTCATACCAGGAGTTCACGGGAGAGATGAGAAAGCTTTTGACCATCCAGTCCGAGGTAAGGACGCAGCTAAACGTTTGTTCACTCTTCGCCAAGGAGCTCGCAGTGTGGCAGACTTTATGATCGAGTTCAGGACATTGTCTGTGGAGAGTGGTTGGAATGAGGAGTCACTACAAGCGGCTTTTTACCAGGGGTTGTCGGAGCAACTCAAGGACGAGCTGATATCCTATCCAGAGCCTAGTGACCTAGACAGCTTGGTCACTTTATCTATTCGAGTAGATAATAGAGTCCGAGAGAGAAGGAGGGAGAAGCAGTGGGGCCCATCCAATCAATCAGCAACTCGGTTACCATTCGGTTCAGGAAGTGAACCAGAACGTATTGATCGTTATTCCCCACACGGGATTAGTGGAGGGGTCTTGCCACCAGATCCTGAACCAATGCAAGTGGGGCGACACGGGCTAACTAAGGAGGAGCGCCAACGTAGACGTGAGACCAACAGCTGTCTCTACTGTGGTAGCTCGGGACATTACATCTCCGCTTGTCCACAGCACCCGTTAAACTGCCCGGCTCGCTAGTTTTGGGAGGAATTTTAGCGAGCCAGTTTCAACCTCTCAAAGATCCTGTCAGACCCCGTTTTCCTGCGACCCTTATGAATAAGGATCAGAGCTTAGAGATGAACGCTTTTATCGATTCAGGTGCCGATGGCAGCTTTATTGATGCCGACTTGGTGGAACAGCTGGGGCTTTCCAAGGAGCAATTGCCGGATGCCATTTAAGCAACCACTCTGAACGGCAGTAGTCTGGCACGGATCACTATGAGGACTAAACCGGTTAGGATGTTGTTGTCGGGGAATCATTCAGAGTTTATCTCCTTCTTCATTCTGTCCTCGCCCCATGTTCCTCTGGTTCTTGGTTACCCCTGGCTGAAGGAACACAATCCCTCGTTTGATTGGGTGACGGGTAAGGTAACTAGTTGGAGCATTGATTGTCATGCTAACTGCCTTAGGACTGCCTGTTCTCCTGCCGTTTCCAGTCAGGTCAGTGACTCTGCTCCTCCTGATTTGTCCCTGGTTCCAGAAACATATCACGAGTTGGGTGAAGTATTCAGTAAACAGTAGGCTCAGTCCCTTCCTCCCCACCGACCTTATGACTGTGCGATTAATCTGTTTCCTGGAGCTGCCTTTCCCAAGGGACGGTTATACAGTATCCCTCGACCTGAACGTGAGGCCTTGGAGACCTACATCAATGAGTCTCTAGCTGCAGGTCTCGTTCGGCCCTCGTCATCACCTCTGGGAGCAGGATTTTTTTTTGTGAGCAAGAAGGATGGCTCTCTTCGACCGTGTATTGATTATCGGGGTTTGAATGATATTACGGTCAAGAACAAGTATCCCCTGCCCTTGATGAGCTCGGCTTTCGATTCTTTACAGGGTGCTACGGTTTTTACGAAGCTTGATTTACGTAATGCTTATCATTTGGTTCGGATCAAAGAGGGGGACGAGTGGTTGACTGGGTTCAATACTCCGATGGGACATTTCGAGTACCAGGTGATGCCGTTTGGACTGACCAACGCTCCTGCTGTGTTCCAAAGCATGGTGAATGACGTTCTGAGAGATATGATTGGTATTTTTGTGTTCGTTTACCTGGATGATATCCTCATCTTCTCGAAGGAGCTTTCTAGCCACGTTCAGCATATCAAGCAGGTCCTGCAGCGGTTATTGGAGAACCGTCTGTTCGTGAAGGCTGAGAAGTGTGATTTAAACGCCCACACGACGTCCTTCCTCGGGTACATCATCTCCAGGGGAGAGATCAAGATGGACCAAGAGAAGGTTCGGGCGGTTCGGGATTGGTTCCAGCCCGGTACGAGATTGCAGCTCCAGAGATTCCTGGGGTTTGCAAATTTTTATCGGAGGTTTATCCGTGATTACAGCCGGGTGGCCGCCCCTTTAACTGTACTGACGTCTTGCACCAGAAAGTTCTGTTGGTCTCCTGAGGCAGACCGAGCATTTCTAGATTTGAAGAGCCGATTCACCAACACCCCAATTCTCTCTCAACCTGACACTTCCCGTCAGTTCGTTGTGGAGGTGGATGCGTCTGATGTGGGGGTGGGTGCCATCCTGTCCCAGCGTAGCTCCACTGACGGTAAACTCCATCCCTGCGCCTTCTACTCTTGTCGTCTTTCTCCAGCTGAAAGAAACTACGATGTGGGTAACCGGGAGCTTCTCGCTGTGAAGCTTGCCTTGGAGGAGTGGCGTCACTGGTTGGAGGGAGCGGAGCAACCGTTTGTGGTCTGGACTGACCACAAGAATCTGGCTTACGTGCAATCGGCTAAACGTCTCAACTCCCGTCAGGCCCGGTGGGCTTTGTTTTTTGGACGCTTCAATTTTTCCCTGACGTTCCGACCTGGGTCGAAGAACGGGAAGGCGGACGCCCTGTCCCGGATGTTCTCCAAGACGGAGGAGAGTGGGGCCAAGACTGAGACGATTCCTCCCCAGAACGTTGTCGTGGGAGCCGTTACATGGAGGATTGAGGAGGAGGTGATGGCGGCTCTTCGGACACAGCCCGGGCCCGGTAACGGTCCACCCGGTCGGTTGTTCGTGCCTGAGTCGCTTCGTTCTGCTGTCCTTCAGTGGTCCCACGCCAGCAAGATAGCTTGTCACCCTGGTGTTGCTCGGACTATGGCGCTACTGCGCAGACGATTTTGGTGGCCTGCCATGGGAGAACATACCCGGAGGTTTGTTGCCGCTTGTCCTGTTTGTGCGCAGAATAAGAGTACCAATCGGGCCAGCTCTGGGCTTCTTCACCCCCTACCTATTCCCCGGCGACCTTGGTCGCATCTGGCCCTGGATTTTGTCACGGGGTTGCCCTCTTCTATTGGTAACACGGTTATTCTGACCATTGTGGATAGATTCAGCAAGTTTGCCCACTTTGTTCCCCTCTCCAAGCTGCCTTCTGCCACTGAGACGTCCGAGATCCTGGTTAGGGAGGTGTTCAGGGTCCACGGGTTGCCCTGTGACATTGTTTCTGACCGTGGTCCTCAGTTTACCTCTGCTGTCTGGAAATCCTTCTGTTTGGCCATTGGAGCTACAGTCAGTCTCACATCTGGATTTCACCCCCAATCTAATGGTCAGGCGGAGAGAGCCAACCAGAAGATGGAGTCCACGCTGCGCTGTGTTGTTTCCTCTGATCCCACCTCTTGGTCCTCTCAATTACCCTGGGTCGAGTATGCCCATAATACTCTCCCTTCATCTGCCACTGGGATGTCTCCCTTCCAGTGCCTGTATGGTTACCAACCTCCCTTGTTTCCTTCTCAGGAGCGGGATCTCTCGGTTCCTTCTGTCCAGACCCACATTCGTCGTTGCCACCGCACCTGGCACCGGGCCAGGAAGGCCCTCCTTAAGGTTTCTGACCGGTATCAGATCCAGGCGAATCGTCGCCGTATTCCTGCCCCAGTTTATACCGTCGGAGATAGGGTTTGGTTGGCTACACGGGATCTTCCTCTACGGACTGAGTCGAGGAAACTGTCACCGAAGTTCATTGGTCCGTTTGTAGTGGAGAAGATCATTAATCCTGTTGTGGTCCGACTCAAGTTGCCTGCTACACTAAGAGTACATCCCACCTTTCATGTCTCCTGCCTCAAGCCGGTTCTCCTCAGTCCTCTGTTGCCCCCTCCTCCTCGTCCTCCTCCTCCTCGGATGATCGGAGGTGGTCCTGTCTACACGGTGCGCCGCATCATGGACTCCAGACGGCGGGGTCGAGGGTTCCGGTATTTAGTGGATTGGGAAGGATATGGTCCTGAGGAGAGGAGTTGGATTCCTCGGCGTCAGATCCTTGACGATGACCTGCTTCGTGACTCTTACCAGCGTTCGTCGGAGGGGGGGTACTGTCACAAATCCCGTTTCCTGAGTCTGTTTTTTGCCTGTGTTCTGTCCTGGAGTGTTTTTTCCGGCGTCCTGGATGGGTAGCCGGGCAATGTAGCCAGTTGGGAGTTCTGATGACCCGCACCTGTATCCCATCAGCTATCTGCACACCTGGTCCTGATCATCATCTCTCCTCTTCATAAGCCCGGACCTGACATCCATTCCCTGCCGGATCGTTAGCCATGAACAGTATGTTTTGCCATAGTATCAGCCTCAAGTCGGATAGAATTTGTTTTGTTGGTTTTTACGTATTGCTTGCCTTAAACTTACCTCCGTTTGTTCTGTCTTCAGTTACTCACCCGGATCATTTACCCCATTCCCGCCTGGTCGTCGGAGGATTCCGCTACCCCATTGGATCCACCTATTTACTCCCATCAACTCACCACCGCTGCCCGCTACGCCACCTGGATATATCTACCCATTCACTTGTAAATAGATACTCACCTTCTTACTCTCCTTGTCCTGGTCTGCTTCTGGGTTCGATTTTGAAAGAACGTGATACGGTTGTGATACAGCCTGGGTTGGATTCCGGCTCTGTAGTGACACCTCTAGCACTGCGATGCAGTGCATTAGACCGATGCACTACTCGCGAGGCCCCATATCCTATTCTTATTCACAATAAAAGTGACCCCAAAATAACCCCAAAAAGGTCACATTAGATTGTGTAGAAATACAGGAAATGAGCTTTAGATGCCCAAAACATTTCTGAGGGAGGACCCCCAGACATGTTATCTCCCCCCACTTCTAAACCAAAGTTGCGCCCCTGGAAAACACAGTCGATTTAGTATTATATTAGACCTCCTCAAGGCCCTTGAAATACAGTCCTCCTCCTATGATGTCCCAGATTAAGTGGTATGTGTGTGTGTGTGTGTGTGTGTGTAAGTGCGTATGCGTGTGTAGTCTGTTTAATGTAGTGTCCCTGCAGTAGGTCCTATGGGGGGGGGGGGGAGTACTCCCCTGCAGGAATTTGCTGAGTGGACACACACACACACGCTGGGCCGTACACCATCATACACACAGACTGCAACCCTACTCCACTGTACAGACAAACATTGAATTTGAGTCAATGAGTTGTCTATACCACATTTAACTGGCTTATTGAGCGGTTTCACAATAAGCGGTGTAGGTATACGCATCTACATGTGCAGTATATGACAATAGAGTCCCATGTTATTGTTAGTGTTCACGGGGAACATTCCGTGAGACAGCCCAGCTGGAGAATGAGATTGAGGTTCTGAGGTTCGACTGGGTTAATGAATTTTTAATTGACTCAGCAATCTCAATGTTTATAGGCCCATTTTCAGGCTTTCATATGAGCTGCGTTATTCAGGAGTATGTGGTGTTTGTGTGTGTGTGTGTGGGGGGGGGTTGAGTTCATTAGGAGATTGCACGCACATACAGTACCAGCCAAAAGTTTGGACACACCTACTCATTCAAGGGTTTTTCTTTATTTGTACTATTTTCTACATTGTAGAGTAATAGTGAAGACATAAAAACTATGAAATAACACATATGGAATCATGTAGTAACCAAAAAAGTGTAGTAACACAATGTAACGACGTTCGTCAGTCGAAGGAGAGGACCGAAATGCAGCGTGGTGGTTACTCATGTTCTTTAATGAAAAAAATAGCGATACATGAAATAACTAAATAAATACAAAACAACAAACGGAACGTGAAAACCTAATTACAGCCTATCTGGTGAACACTACACAGAGACAGGAACAATCACCCACAAACACACAGTGAAACCCAGGCTACCTAAATATGGTTCCCAATCAGAGACAATGAGAATCACCTGACTCTGATTGAGAACCGCCTCAGGCAGCCAAGCCTATTCTAAACACCCCTACTCAGCCACAATCCCCAATGCCTACAAAAACCCCAATACGACAATACAAAAAACCCATGTCACACCCTGGCCTGAACAAATAATTAAAGAAAACACAAAATACTAAAGACCAAGGTGCGGACTCCCGGACGCACCTCAAAACCATAGGGAGGGTCCGGGTGGGCATCTGTCCATGGTGGCGGCTCCGGCTCGGGACGTGGACCCCACTCCATAAATGTCATAGTTCCTCCCCCTCGCGTCCTGGGATAATCCACCCTCGCCGCCGACCATGGCCTAATAGTCCTCACCCAAAACCCCACTGGACTGAGGGGCAGCTCGTGACTGAGGGGCAGCTCGGGACTGAGGGGCAGCTCGGGACTGAGGCAGCTCGGGACTGAGGGGAAGCTCGGGACTGAGTGGCAGCTCGGGACTGAGGGGATGCTCGGGACTGAGGGGAAGCCCGGGACTGAGGGGAAGCCCGGGACCGATGGGAAGCCCAGTACTGAGAGGAAGCCCAGTACTGAGAGGAAGCCCAGTACTGAGAGGAAGCCCAGTACTGAGATGAAGCTCAGGCAGGTAGTAGGTTCCGGTAGATCCTGGCTGGCTGGCGGATCTGGAAGATTCTGGTTGACTGGCAGATCTGGAAGAATCTGGTTGACTGGCAGATCTGGCTGCTCTGGCTGCTCCATGCAGACTGACAGCTCTGGCTGCTCCATGTAGACTGGCAGCTCAGGCTGCTCCATGCAGACTGACAGCTCTGGCTGCTCCATGTAGACTGGCAGCTTTGTGCAGACTGACAGCTCTGGCTGCTCCATGCAAACTGGCAGCTCTGGCTGCTCCATGCAGACTGACAGCTCTGGCTGCTCCATGCAGTCTGACAGCTCAGGCTGCTCCATGCAGGCTGACAGCTCTGGCTGCTCCATGCAGACTGGCAGCTCTGGCTGCTCCATGCAGTCTGGCAGCTCAGGCTGCTCCGAACAGGCAGGAGGCTCCGGCAGCGCTGTAGAGAAGGAAGGCTCTGGAAGCGCTGAACAGGCGGGAGACTCCAGCAGCGCAGGAGAGGAGAAAGGCTCTGGCTGCGCTGAACAGGCAGGAGGCTCCGGCAGAGCTGAACAGGCAGGAGGCTCCGGCAGCGCAGGAGAGGAGACAGGCTCTGGCTGCGCTGAACAGGCGGGAGGCTCCGGCAGCGCAGGAGAGGAGAAAGGCTCTGGCTGCGCTAAACAGGCGGGAGACTCCAGCAGCGCTGTAGAGGAGGAAGGCTCTGGCTGCGCTGAACAGGCGAGGCGCACTGAAGGCCTGGTGCGTGGTGCTGGAACTGGTGGTACTGGATCGAGGACACGCACAGGAAGCCTGGTGCGGGGAGCTGCCACCGGAGGACTGGTGTGTGAAGGTGGCACAGGATGGACCGGATCGTGAAGGTGTACTGGAGAGCCTGAGAGCAGGGCTGGCACAGGACGTGCAAGGCTAGGTAGGTACACAGGAGGCCTAGTGCGTGAGGCTGGCACAATTCTCACCAGCCGACTAACACGCACCTCAGGACGAGTATGGAGCGCTGACCCAGGTGCCATCAAATCCCCGACTCGCTCCGTCGGACGAATTTTGTACCTAAAGCACCAAGCTAGCAACTCCCTCATTAGTCTCTCCTCCACTTTCCCCATTAACTCCTTCACAGTCTCTGCTTCGCTCCCCTCTAACACCGGCTCTGGTTCTGGTCTCCTCCTTGGCTCCTCACGATAAACAGGGAGAGTTGGCTCAGGTCTGACTCCTGACTCTGCCACACTCTCCCTGAGCCCCCCCCCCAATACATTTTTGGGGATGACTCTCGGGTTTTCTTCTGCGCCGCCGTGTTTTTCTCTTCGACTCCATTCTCCTATAGCCCTCTTCACACTGCTCCAGCGAATCCCAGGCGGGCTCCGGCACTCTCTCTGGGTCGACCGCCCACCTGTCTATTTCCTCCCAAGTAGTGTAGTCCCTATATTGTTGCTCCTGCTGCCGCTGTTGCTTCTCCTCATACCAGCGCCTCTCAGCTCTCGCCGCCTAGTTCTTCTTTGGGGCGGCGATATTCTCCCGGCTGTGCCCAGGGTCCTTTACCGTCCAATATCTCCTCCCAAGTCCAGAAGTCCTTTGATCGCTGCTCCTCATGTCGCTGTTGCCTTTTACCATGCCACTCGGTCCGGGTGTGGTGGGTGATTCTGTAACGACGTTCGTCTGTCGAAGGAGCGGACCGAAATGCAGCGTGGTGGTTACTCATGTTCTTTAATGAAAAAAATAGCGATACATGAAATAACTAAATAAATACAAAACAACAAACGGAACGTGAAAACCTAATTACAGCCTATCTGGTGAACACTACACAGAGACAGGAACAATCACCCACAAACACACAGTGAAACCCAGGCTACCTAAATATGGTTCCCAATCAGAGACAATGAGAATCACCTGACTCTGATTGAGAACCGCCTCAGGCAGCCAAGCCTATTCTAAACACCCCTACTCAGCCACAATCCCCAATGCCTACAAAAACCCCAATACGACAATACAAAAAACCCATGTCACACCCTGGCCTGAACAAATAATTAAAGAAAACACAAAATACTAAAGACCAAGGCGTGACACACAAACAATTATTTTTTTGGGGGGGGGAGTCGAAGAGAGGAGGGGTATTATTTAAGATTCTCTTTGAAGAGGTAGGGTTTCAGGTGCTTTTGGAAGATGGGCAGGGACTCTGTTGTCCTAGCTTCAGGGTTCCAGCAGTGGGGTTCCAGGACAAAAAAGATCTTGATTAGGGCTGAGCGGGAGCTGCCCTCCCGTAGGGGTGGGAGGGCCAAGAGACCAGAGGTGGCAGAACAGAGTGCTCGAGTTGGGGTGTAGGGGATGAGCAGAGAAGGTAGGGAGTAGAGGTCGACTGATTATGATTTTTCAACACCGATACCGAATATTGGAGGACCAAAAAAAAGCTGATACCGATGAATCTGCCGATTTTTGTTGTTGTTTATTTGTTATGACAATTACAACAATACTGAATGAACACTTATTTTAACTTAATATAATACATCAATAAAAATCCATTTAGCCTCAAATAAATAATGAAACATGTTCAATTTGGTTTAAATAATGCAAAAACAAAGTGTTGGAGAAGTAAAAGTGCAATATGTGCCATGTAAGAAAGCTAACGTTTAAGTTCCTTGCTCAGAACATGAGAACATATGAAAGCTGGTGGTTCCTTTTAACATGAGACTTCAATATTCCAAGGTAAGAGGTTTTAGGTTGTAGTTAATATAGTATTTATAGGACTATTTCTCTCTATACTATTTGTATTTCGTATACCTTTGACTATTGGATGTTCTTATAGGCACTATAGTATTGCCAGTGTAACAGTATAGCTTCCGTCCCTCTCCTCACCCCTACCTGGGCTCAAACCAGGAACACATCGACAACAGCCACACTCGAAGTCTCAGAGTGGGTGACATTTGAAAAGCTATTAGCGCGCACCCCGCTAACTAGCTATCCATTTCACATCGGTGAAAAACGTTTATTATTTCAGTGAAATACAGAACCGTTCTGTATTTTATCTAACAGGTGGCATCCCTAAGTCTAAATATTCTTGTTACATTGCACAACCTTCAATGTTATGTCATAATTACGTAAAATTCTGGCAAATTAGTTCGCAATGAGCCAGGCTGCCCAAACTGTTGCATATACCCTGACTGTGTGCGCAATGAACGCAAGAGAAGTGACACAATTTCACCTGGTTAATATTGCGTGCTATCCTGGATTTCTAAATATGCAGGTTTAAAAATATGTACTTCTGTGTATTGATTTTAGGAAAGGCATTGGTGTTTATGGTTAGGTACAGTAGTCCAACGATTGTGCTATTTTCGCAAATGCGCTTTTGTTAAATCATCCCCCAGCGTTGCATCGATTATATGCAACGCAGGACACGCTAGATAAACTAGTAATATCATCAACCATGTGTAGTTAACTAGTGATTATGATTGATTGGTTGTTTTTTATAAGATAAGTTTAATGCTAGCTAGCAACTTACCTAGGCTTCTACTGCATTCGCGTAACAGGCAGGCTCCTCCTGGAGTGCAATGAGAGGCAGGTGGTTAGAGCGTTGGACTAGTTAACTGTAAGGTTGCAAGATTGGGTCCCCCGAGTTGACAAGGTGAAAATCTGTCGTTCTGCCCCTGAACAAGGCAGTTAACCCACCGTTCCTAGGCCGTCATTGAAAATAAGAATGTGTTCTTAACTGACTTGCCTAGTTAAATAAAGGTATCATTTTAAAAATATTTTTTAAATTATTATTATTATTTTTTAAATCGGCAAAATCGGGGCCCAAAAATACAGATTTCCGATTATTATGAAAACTTGAAATCGGCCCTAATTAATCAGCCATTCCGATTAATCGGTCGACCTCTAGTAGGGATGGGTAGTTCCTCTTGCTGCCCCATAGGCAAGCACCATGGTCTTGTAGTGGCTCCGACTGGATGCCAGTGGAGTGTGCGGAGGAGTGGGTAACATGGATGAACTTGGGAAGGTTGAAAAGCAGGCGGGCTGCAGCATTCTGGATAAGTTTCAAGGCTTTGATGGCACAAGTGGGGAGACCAGTCAACAGCGAGTTGCAGTAGTCCAGACGGGAGATGACAAGTGCCTGGATTAGGACCTGCGCCACTTCCTGTTTGATTTAGGGTCATACTCTAAGAATGTTGTAGAGCATGGACCTGCACGAGTTAGTCACTGCTTTGATGTTTGTAAGGAACGACAGGGGGTTATCCAGTGTCACGCCAAGGTTCTTTGCACTCTGGGAGGGCAACACTGTGGAGTTGTCAACCGTGATGGGAAGAAGAGCAGCTCAATCTTGTCTAGTTTAAAAATATATATAATTTAAAATATATGTATATATATATAAAATCGAGGTGGTGGGCCGACATCCAAGCTGAGATATCTGCCAGGCACACAGAGATGCATTTTGCCACATGGGTGTCCGAAGGGGGAAGGAGAAAAGTAGTTGAGGGCCAGCCGCATAGCAATGATAGAAGAGACCATGTGATGATATGACAGAGCCGAGGGACTTGGTGTATAGAGAGAAGAGAGGGCCTATAACCGAGCCCTGGAGGACACCAGTAGTGAGGAGACTATGTGGTGCAGACACAGGTCCTCTCCATGTCACCTGGTAGGAGCAACCTGCCTGGTAGGATGCAATCCAAGGATGTGCACAGCCACCCAGACACCCAGCCTTGATAGGAGGATCTGATGGTTCACAGTGTCAAAGGCAGTGGATAGATTTAGGAGGATGAAAACAGAAGAGAGAGAGTCAGTTTTGGCAGTGAGGAGAGCGTCTGTCACAGAGAAGAACAGTCTTGGTTGAGTGACCCGTCTTGAAGCCTGACTAGTTAGGGTCAAGAAGATTGTTTTGAGAGAGATTGGTGAGACAGTTGGTCAGAGACAGCACACTCAAGTATTTTGGAAAGAAAAGAAAAAAGGGATAAAGGTCTATAGTTTTTAACGTCAGATGAATCAAGTGTTGGTTTCTTAAAGAGGGGAGCAACTCGGGCGATTTTGAAGTCAGAGGGGATGTAGCCAGCGGTCAGGGATGAGTTGATGAGGAAAGGTCTGTAGAGAGGGAGGTCTGTAGAAAGGGAGGAGGGGATGGGGTCGAGCGAGCAGGTTGTAGGGCGACCAGATCTCACTAGTAGCAGGATTTTATCTGGAGAAAGAGGACAAAGTGTAGGGTAGTTCTGAGTGAGTGGGAACAGTGTACTCAATAGGCTGAGTGAGTGAGGAGCGGATGTTGTCAACCTTCTTTTCAAAGTGGTTGACAAAGTTGTTCGCAGAGAGGGAGTGGGGGTATGGAGGATTAACTTCTCTGGGATATGTGGGACAGTAGCGTCCCACCTCGCCAACAGCAAGTGAAATTGCAGGGCGCCAAATTCAAAACAACAGAAATCCCATAAATAAAATTCCTCAAACATACAAGTATTTCACACCATTTTAAAGATAAACTTCTTGTAAATCCAGCCACAGTGTCCGATTGTAAATAGGCTTTACGGTGAAAGCACAACAAACGATTATGTTAGGTCAGCACCTAGTCACAGAAAACCATACAGCCGTTTTCCAGCCAAGGAGAGGGCTCACAAAAATCAGAAATAGCGATTAAATTAATCACTAACCTTTGATGATCTTCATTGGATGGCACTCACAGGACTTCATGTTACACAATAAATCTGTGTTTTGTTCAATAAATTTAATCTTTATGTCCAAAAACCTCATTTGAAATTGGTGTGTTATGATCAGAAATGCATTGTCTCAACCAAACATCAGGTGAAAGTGCAGAGAGCCACATCAAATTACAGAAATACTCATAATAAACATTGATAAAAGATACAAGTGTCATACATGGAAATATAGATAAACGTCTCCTTAATGCCGCTGTGTCAGATTTCAAAATGGCCATCCGAGCACACCTTGCGATTACGTTAGGTCAGTGCTAGTCACAGAAAAACATCTAGCCATTTTCCAAAGAAGGAGAGGTGTCAGAAAAGTCAGAAATAGCGTTATAAATATTTACTTACCTTTGATGATCTTGATCGGAATGCACTCCCAGGAATCCCAGTTCCACAATAAATGTTTGTTTTGTTTGATAAAGTCCATCATTTATGTCCAAATACCTCCTTTTGTTCGCGTTTAGCCCAGTAATCCAAATGCATAATGCACGATCACTTGTTCAGACGAAATGTCAAAAAAGTTATAATACAGTTCGTAGAAACATGTCAAACGATGTATAGAATCTATCTTTAGGATGTTTTTAACATAAATCTTCAATAATGTTCCAACCGGAGAATTCCTTTGTCTTTAGAAATGCAATGGAACGCAGCTACCTCTCACAGGGGCGTGCGATCAGCTCATGGCACTCTGCCAGACACCTGGTTGAAACAGCTCTCTTTCCCCCCCCCCTTCACAGTAGAAGCCTCAAACAAGGTTCTAAAGACTGTTAACATCTAGTGGAAGCCTTAGGAAGTGCAATATGACCCCATAGACACTGTATATTCGATATTCCAACTTCCTGGTTTGATTTTTCTAAGGTTTTTGCCTGCCATATGAGTTCTGTTATACTCACAGACATTATTCAAACAGTTTTAGAAACTTCAGAGTGTTTTCTATCCAAATCTACATGGACATGGATGGGTAACATGGATGAACTTGGGAAGGTTGAAAAGCAGGCGGGCTGCAGCATTCTGGATAAGTTTCAAGGCTTTGATGGCACAAGTGGGGAGACCAGTCAACAGCGAGTTGCAGTAGTCCAGACGGGAGATGACAAGTGCCTGGATTAGGACCTGCGCCACTTCCTGTTTGATTTAGGGTCATACTCTAAGAATGTTGTAGAGCATGGACCTGCACGAGTTAGTCACTGCTTTGATGTTTGTAAGGAACGACAGGGGTTATCCAGTGTCACGCCAAGGTTCTTTGCACTCTGGGAGGGCAACACTGTGGAGTTGTCAACCGTGATGGGAAGAAGAGCAGCTCAATCTTGTCTAGTTTAAAAATATATATAATTTAAAATATATGTATATATATATAAAATCGAGGTGGTGGGCCGACATCCAAGCTGAGATATCTGCCAGGCACACAGAGATGCATTTTGCCACATGGGTGTCCGAAGGGGGGGAAGGAGAAAAGTAGTTGAGGGCCAGCCGCATAGCAATGATAGAAGAGACCATGTGATGATATGACAGAGCCGAGGGACTTGGTGTATAGAGAGAAGAGAGGGCCTATAACCGAGCCCTGGAGGACACCAGTAGTGAGGAGACTATGTGGTGCAGACACAGGTCCTCTCCATGTCACCTGGTAGGAGCAACCTGCCTGGTAGGATGCAATCCAAGGATGTGCACAGCCACCCAGACACCCAGCCTTGATAGGAGGATCTGATGGTTCACAGTGTCAAAGGCAGTGGATAGATTTAGGAGGATGAAAACAGAAGAGAGAGAGTCAGTTTTGGCAGTGAGGAGAGCGTCTGTCACAGAGAAGAACAGTCTTGGTTGAGTGACCCGTCTTGAAGCCTGACTAGTTAGGGTCAAGAAGATTGTTTTGAGAGAGATTGGTGAGACAGTTGGTCAGAGACAGCACACTCAAGTATTTTGGAAAGAAAAGAAAAAAGGGATAAAGGTCTATAGTTTTTAACGTCAGATGAATCAAGTGTTGGTTTCTTAAAGAGGGGAGCAACTCGGGCGATTTTGAAGTCAGAGGGGATGTAGCCAGCGGTCAGGGATGAGTTGATGAGGAAAGGTCTGTAGAGAGGGAGGTCTGTAGAAAGGGAGGAGGGGATGGGGTCGAGCGAGCAGGTTGTAGGGCGACCAGATCTCACTAGTAGCAGGATTTTATCTGGAGAAAGAGGACAAAGTGTAGGGTAGTTCTGAGTGAGTGGGAACAGTGTACTCAATAGGCTGAGTGAGTGAGGAGCGGATGTTGTCAACCTTCTTTTCAAAGTGGTTGACAAAGTTGTTCGCAGAGAGGGAGTGGGGGTATGGAGGATTAACTTCTCTGGGATATGTGGGACAGTAGCGTCCCACCTCGCCAACAGCAAGTGAAATTGCAGGGCGCCAAATTCAAAACAACAGAAATCCCATAAATAAAATTCCTCAAACATACAAGTATTTCACACCATTTTAAAGATAAACTTCTTGTAAATCCAGCCACAGTGTCCGATTGTAAATAGGCTTTACGGCGAAAGCACAACAAACGATTATGTTAGGTCAGCACCTAGTCACAGAAAACCATACAGCCGTTTTCCAGCCAAGGAGAGGGCTCACAAAAATCAGAAATAGCGATTAAATTAATCACTAACCTTTGATGATCTTCATTGGATGGCACTCACAGGACTTCATGTTACACAATAAATCTGTGTTTTGTTCAATAAATTTAATCTTTATGTCCAAAAACCTCATTTGAAATTGGTGTGTTATGATCAGAAATGCATTGTCTCAACCAAACATCAGGTGAAAGTGCAGAGAGCCACATCAAATTACAGAAATACTCATAATAAACATTGATAAAAGATACAAGTGTCATACATGGAAATATAGATAAACGTCTCCTTAATGCCGCTGTGTCAGATTTCAAAATGGCCATCCGAGCACACCTTGCGATTACGTTAGGTCAGTGCTAGTCACAGAAAAACATCTAGCCATTTTCCAAAGAAGGAGAGGTGTCAGAAAAGTCAGAAATAGCGTTATAAATATTTACTTACCTTTGATGATCTTGATCGGAATGCACTCCCAGGAATCCCAGTTCCACAATAAATGTTTGTTTTGTTTGATAAAGTCCATCATTTATGTCCAAATACCTCCTTTTTGTTCGCGCGTTTAGCCCAGTAATCCAAATGCATAATGCACGATCACTTGTTCAGACGAAATGTCAAAAAAGTTATAATACAGTTCGTAGAAACATGTCAAACGATGTATAGAATCTATCTTTAGGATGTTTTTAACATAAATCTTCAATAATGTTCCAACCGGAGAATTCCTTTGTCTTTAGAAATGCAATGGAACGCAGCTACCTCTCACAGGGGCGTGCGATCAGCTCATGGCACTCTGCCAGACACCTGGTTGAAACAGCTCTCTTTCCCCCCCCCCTTCACAGTAGAAGCCTCAAACAAGGTTCTAAAGACTGTTAACATCTAGTGGAAGCCTTAGGAAGTGCAATATGACCCCATAGACACTGTATATTCGATATTCCAACTTCCTGGTTTGATTTTTTCTAAGGTTTTTGCCTGCCATATGAGTTCTGTTATACTCACAGACATTATTCAAACAGTTTTAGAAACTTCAGAGTGTTTTCTATCCAAATCTACATGGACATGGATGGGTAACATGGATGAACTTGGGAAGGTTGAAAAGCAGGCGGGCTGCAGCATTCTGGATAAGTTTCAAGGCTTTGATGGCACAAGTGGGGAGACCAGTCAACAGCGAGTTGCAGTAGTCCAGACGGGAGATGACAAGTGCCTGGATTAGGACCTGCGCCACTTCCTGTTTGATTTAGGGTCATACTCTAAGAATGTTGTAGAGCATGGACCTGCACGAGTTAGTCACTGCTTTGATGTTTGTAAGGAACGACAGGGGGTTATCCAGTGTCACGCCAAGGTTCTTTGCACTCTGGGAGGGCAACACTGTGGAGTTGTCAACCGTGATGGGAAGAAGAGCAGCTCAATCTTGTCTAGTTTAAAAATATATATAATTTAAAATATATGTATATATATATAAAATCGAGGTGGTGGGCCGACATCCAAGCTGAGATATCTGCCAGGCACACAGAGATGCATTTTGCCACATGGGTGTCCGAAGGGGGGGAAGGAGAAAAGTAGTTGAGGGCCAGCCGCATAGCAATGATAGAAGAGACCATGTGATGATATGACAGAGCCGAGGGACTTGGTGTATAGAGAGAAGAGAGGGCCTATAACCGAGCCCTGGAGGACACCAGTAGTGAGGAGACTATGTGGTGCAGACACAGGTCCTCTCCATGTCACCTGGTAGGAGCAACCTGCCTGGTAGGATGCAATCCAAGGATGTGCACAGCCACCCAGACACCCAGCCTTGATAGGAGGATCTGATGGTTCACAGTGTCAAAGGCAGTGGATAGATTTAGGAGGATGAAAACAGAAGAGAGAGAGTCAGTTTTGGCAGTGAGGAGAGCGTCTGTCACAGAGAAGAACAGTCTTGGTTGAGTGACCCGTCTTGAAGCCTGACTAGTTAGGGTCAAGAAGATTGTTTTGAGAGAGATTGGTGAGACAGTTGGTCAGAGACAGCACACTCAAGTATTTTGGAAAGAAAAGAAAAAGGGATAAAGGTCTATAGTTTTTAACGTCAGATGAATCAAGTGTTGGTTTCTTAAAGAGGGAGCAACTCGGGCGATTTTGAAGTCAGAGGGGATGTAGCCAGCGGTCAGGGATGAGTTGATGAGGAAAGGTCTGTAGAGAGGGAGGTCTGTAGAAAGGGAGGAGGGGATGGGGTCGAGCGAGCAGGTTGTAGGGCGACCAGATCTCACTAGTAGCAGGATTTTATCTGGAGAAAGAGGACAAAGTGTAGGGTAGTTCTGAGTGAGTGGGAACAGTGTACTCAATAGGCTGAGTGAGTGAGGAGCGGATGTTGTCAACCTTCTTTTCAAAGTGGTTGACAAAGTTGTTCGCAGAGAGGGAGTGGGGGTATGGAGGATTAACTTCTCTGGGATATGTGGGACAGTAGCGTCCCACCTCGCCAACAGCAAGTGAAATTGCAGGGCGCCAAATTCAAAACAACAGAAATCCCATAAATAAAATTCCTCAAACATACAAGTATTTCACACCATTTTAAAGATAAACTTCTTGTAAATCCAGCCACAGTGTCC
Source organism: Oncorhynchus nerka (assembly GCF_034236695.1). Lineage (NCBI taxonomy): Eukaryota > Metazoa > Chordata > Actinopteri > Salmoniformes > Salmonidae > Oncorhynchus > Oncorhynchus nerka. The sequence goes on from NC_088419.1 coordinate 69,039,149, forward strand.
GATTGTAAATAGGCTTTACGGCGAAAGCACAACAAACGATTATGTTAGGTCAGCACCTAGTCACAGAAAACCATACAGCCGTTTTCCAGCCAAGGAGAGGGCTCACAAAAATCAGAAATAGCGATTAAATTAATCACTAACCTTTGATGATCTTCATTGGATGGCACTCACAGGACTTCATGTTACACAATAAATCTGTGTTTTGTTCAATAAATTTAATCTTTATGTCCAAAAACCTCATTTGAAATTGGTGTGTTATGATCAGAAATGCATTGTCTCAACCAAACATCAGGTGAAAGTGCAGAGAGTCACATCAAATTACAGAAATACTCATAATAAACATTGATAAAAGATACAAGTGTCATACATGGAAATATAGATAAACGTCTCCTTAATGCCGCTGTGTCAGATTTCAAAATGGCCATCCGAGCACACCTTGCGATTACGTTAGGTCAGTGCTAGTCACAGAAAAACATCTAGCCATTTTCCAAAGAAGGAGAGGTGTCAGAAAAGTCAGAAATAGCGTTATAAATATTTACTTACCTTTGATGATCTTGATCGGAATGCACTCCCAGGAATCCCAGTTCCACAATAAATGTTTGTTTTGTTTGATAAAGTCCATCATTTATGTCCAAATACCTCCTTTTTGTTCGCGCGTTTAGCCCAGTAATCCAAATGCATAATGCACGATCACTTGTTCAGACGAAATGTCAAAAAAGTTATAATACAGTTCGTAGAAACATGTCAAACGATGTATAGAATCTATCTTTAGGATGTTTTTAACATAAATCTTCAATAATGTTCCAACCGGAGAATTCCTTTGTCTTTAGAAATGCAATGGAACGCAGCTACCTCTCACAGGGGCGTGCGATCAGCTCATGGCACTCTGCCAGACACCTGGTTGAAACAGCTCTCTTTCCCCCCCCCTTCACAGTAGAAGCCTCAAACAAGGTTCTAAAGACTGTTAACATCTAGTGGAAGCCTTAGGAAGTGCAATATGACCCCATAGACACTGTATATTCGATATTCCAACTTCCTGGTTTGATTTTTTCTAAGGTTTTTGCCTGCCATATGAGTTCTGTTATACTCACAGACATTATCAAACAGTTTTAGAAACTTCAGAGTGTTTTCTATCCAAATCTACAAATTATATGCATATTCTAGCTTTTGGACCTGAGTAGCAGGCAGTTTACTCTGGGCACCTTTTTATCCAAGCTACTCAATACTGCCCCCCAGTCCCAAAGAAGTTTTAAGGTCGAGGGGAGAAGGTGGAAAAGAAATTCATAGAGTTAGAGGAAGAAGACTAAAGTGATAGAAATGTGCATTAGCAGTGGATGCAGAGGAAGAGAAGGTAGAGAGGAGGGAGTGAAAGGATAATAGGTCCTTCGGAAGATTAGTTTTCTTCCATTTTTACTCAGCTGCCCGCGTTGGAGGAAAGGGAGACAGACAAGGAAACAAAGTAGTGATCAGAGACCTGGAGGGGGTTGCAGTGAGATTAGTAGGCAAACAGCCTCTAGTGAGGTCAAGTGTATTGCCTGCCTTGTAAATTGTAAGGGAAGACCCCCCTGTATTGGACAAAAATGAATGGCAAGTCATTGGCATCGGACAAACCATATACACATTGTCCAATACCACCCAATTCGGCGTTGATTCATGCAAAGCATATTGCAAATGCCATATGGCTATTGCCAGTTGTAACACTTTAAAAATTCAACAGGTGGCGAATCCGCTCCACCGTGGTTTTTCATATTGGAAATGTAACCCAAGTCAACGTCCAAAAGCAAAATTTTGAAAAAATGAAATTTTTGTAAAAAACTTATCACCCCTTAAAAAAGTGCTTTCTGGACCGTTTTTCGAAATTCTTTCGATTTTTTTTGTCAATTACACATGTGTAAGAACTGTATGAATATACTTTTGTCCAATTTTATTATCATCATTTTAAAAAAATTTTTTACATGTGCATAAGGAATATGTTTTGTCCATTTTCAATATGATTTCATAGGAAGTCAAAAGTCAAAAGTCAAAAATGTCAAAATTTTGTATTTTTTTTGTGCATTTGCAATATGGTTCAATTGGCATTTACCATATGAAATTTGACATGCTCAAAAATGCTAAATTGACTGGCCTGATGAACACAGGGTGGCCGAGCAGTGATAGTTGTACCTTTCCATCACTCGTTGTGTTGATTTCATCATGTCCATTAGGTGATGTTTTTTCACTATAGAATCATATTGCAAGTGCACGTGCATTTGCAATATGGTTCAATGGACAATTACCATATGAAATTTGACATGCTCAAAAATGTTAAATTGACTGGTCTGATGAACACAGGATGGCCGAGCAGTGATAGTTGTACATTTCCATCACTCGTTGTGTTGATTTCATCATGTCCATTAGGTGATGTTTTTCACTATAGAATCATATTGCAAGTGCACGTGCATTTGCAATATGGTTCAATGGACAATTACCATATGAAATTTGACATGCTCAAAAATGTTAAATTGACTGGTCTGATGAACACAGGATGGCCGAGCAGTGATAGTTGTACATTTCCATCACTCGTTGTGTTGATTTCATCATGTCCATTAGGTGATGTTTTTTCACTATAGAATCATATTGCAAGTGCACGTGCATTTGCAATATGGTTCAATGGACAATTACCATATGAAATTTGACATGCTCAAAAATCCTGCAGAAATGCTAAATTGACTGGCCAGATAAACTCGGGATGGTCTGACAGTGATAGTTGCTCCTTTCCATCGCTCGTTGTGTTGACTTCATCATGTCCATTTTGTGATGTTTTTCACTGTTGAATCATATTGCAAGTGCGCGTGCATTTGCAATATGGTTCAATTGGCATTTACCATATGAAATTTGACATGCTCAAAAATGCTAAATTGACTGGCCTGATGAACACAGGATGGCCGAGCAGTGATAGTTGTACCTTTCCATCACTCGTTGTGTTGATTTCATCATGTCCATTTGTTTATGTTTTCTCACTTTTGCAAAGTCACTGTGCATTTGCAATATGGTTCAATGGGCAGGTACCATCACGAATTTGTCATGCTA
>NC_088419.1:69042717-69085217 GCF_034236695.1 Oncorhynchus nerka
GGTCAGGTCAGCCTGTGGTCGGTAATCCAGAGTAGGGGCAAAGGCACAGGACGGCAGGCAGGCCCAGGGTCAGGTCAGCCTGTGGTCGGTAATCCAGAGTAGGGGCAAAGGCACAGGACGGCAGGCAGGCCCAGGGTCAGGTCAGCCTGTGGTCGGTAATCCAGAGTAGGGGCAAAGGCACAGGACAGCAGGCAGGCCCAGGGTCAGGTCAGCCTGTGGTCGGTAATCCAGAGTAGGGGCAAAGGCACAGGACGGCAGGCAGGCCCAGGGTCAGGTCAGCCTGTGGTCAGTAATCCAGAGTACGTTGCTTCAGGCCCATGTGATGGTGTCTGGAGAAGAGGCCAGCAGTGGAGAATACACAGGCCCAGGGTCAGGTCAGCCTGTGGTCAGTAATCCAGAGTACGTTGCTTCAGGCTCATGTGATGGTGTCTGGAGAGCAGGCCAGCAGTGGAGAATACCCAGGCCCAGGGTCAGGTCAGCCTGTGGTCAGTAATCCAGAGTACGTTGCTTCAGGCCCATGTGATGGTGTCTGGAGAGCAGGCCAGCAGTGGAGAACACCCAGGCCCAGGGTCAGGTCAGCCTGTGGTCAGTAATCCAGAGTACGTTGCTTCAGGCCCATGTGATGGTGTCTGGAGAGCAGGCCAGCAGTGGAGAACACCCAGGCCCAGGGTCAGGTCAGCCTGTGGTCAGTAATCCAGAGTACGTTGCTTCAGGCCCATGTGATGGTGTCTGGAGAGCAGGCCAGCAGTGGAAACACCCAGGCCCAGGGTCAGGTCAGCCTGTGGTCAGTAATCCAGAGTACGTTGCTTCAGGCCCATGTGATGGTGTCTGGAGAGCAGGCCAGCAGTGGAGAACACCCAGGCCCAGGGTCAGGTCAGCCTGTGGTCAGTAATCCAGAGTACGTTGCTTCAGGCCCATGTGATGGTGTCTGGAGAGCAGGCCAGCAGTGGAGAATACCCAGGACCAGGGTCAGGTCAGCCTGTGGTCAGTAATCCAGAGTACGTTGCTTCAGGCTCATGTGATGGTGTCTGGAGAGCAGGCCAGCAGTGGAGAACACCCAGGCCCAGGGTCAGGTCAGCCTGTGGTCAGTAATCCAGAGTACGTTGCTTCAGGCTCATGTGATGGTGTCTGGAGAGCAGGCCAGCAGTGGAGAACACCCAGGCCCAGGGTCAGGTCAGCCTGTGGTCAGTAATCCAGAGTACGTTGCTTCAGGCTCATGTGATGGTGTCTGGAGAGCAGGCCAGCAGTGGAGAATACCCAGGCCCAGGGTCAGGTCAGCCTGTGGTCAGTAATCCAGAGTACGTTGCTTCAGGCCCATGTGATGGTGTCTGGAGAGCAGGCCAGCAGTGGAGAACACCCAGGCCCAGGGTCAGGTCAGCCTGTGGTCAGTAATCCAGAGTACGTTGCTTCAGGCTCATGTGATGGTGTCTGGAGAGCAGGCCAGCAGTGGAAAATACCCAGGCCCAGGGTCAGGTCAGCCTGTGGTCAGTAATCCAGAGTACGTTGCTTCAGGCCCATGTGATGGTGTCTGGAGAGCAGGCCAGCAGTGGAGAACACCCAGGCCCAGGGTCAGGTCAGCCTGTGGTCAGTAATCCAGAGTACGTTGCTTCAGGCCCATGTGATGGTGTCTGGAGAGCATGCCAGCAGTGGAGAATACCCAGGCCCAGGGTCAGGTCAGCCTGTGGTCAGTAATCCAGAGTACGTTGCTTCAGGCCCATGTGATGGTGTCTGGAGAGCAGGCCAGCAGTGGAGAACACCCAGGCCCAGGGTCAGGTCAGCCTGTGGTCAGTAATCCAGAGTACGTTGCTTCAGGCCCATGTGATGGTGTCTGGAGAGCAGGCCAGCAGTGGAGAACACCCAGGCACAGGGTCAGGTCAGCCTGTGGTCAGTAATCCAGAGTACGTTGCTTCAGGCCCATGTGATGGTGTCTGGAGAGCAGGCCAGCAGTGGAGAACACCCAGGCCCAGGGTCAGGTCAGCCTGTGGTCAGTAATCCAGAGTACGTTGCTTCAGGCCCATGTGATGGTGTCTGGAGAGCAGGCCAGCAGTGGAGAATACCCAGGCCCAGGGTCAGGTCAGCCTGTGGTCAGTAATCCAGAGTACGTTGCTTCAGGCTCATGTGATGGTGTCTGGAGAGCAGGCCAGCAGTGGAGAATACCCAGGCCCAGGGTCAGGTCAGCCTGTGGTCAGTAATCCAGAGTACGTTGCTTCAGGCTCATGTGATGGTGTCTGGAGAGCAGGCCAGCAGTGGAGAATACCCAGGCCCAGGGTCAGGTCAGCCTGTGGTCAGTAATCCAGAGTACGTTGCTTCAGGCCCATGTGATGGTGTCTGGAGAGCAGGCCAGCAGTGGAGAATACCCAGGCCCAGGGTCAGGTCAGCCTGTGGTCAGTAATCCAGAGTACGTTGCTTCAGGCTCATGTGATGGTGTCTGGAGAGCAGGCCAGCAGTGGAGAATACCCAGGCCCAGGGTCAGGTCAGCCTGTGGTCAGTAATCCAGAGTACGTTGCTTCAGGCCCATGTGATGGTGTCTGGAGAGCAGGCCAGCAGTGGAGAATACACAGGCCCAGGGTCAGGTCAGCCTGTGGTCAGTAATCCAGAGTACGTTGCTTCAGGCCCATGTGATGGTGTCTGGAGAGCAGGCCAGCAGTGGAGAACACCCAGGCCCAGGGTCAGGTCAGCCTGTGGTCAGTAATCCAGAGTACGTTGCTTCAGGCTCATGTGATGGTGTCTGGAGAGCAGGCCAGCAGTGGAGAATACCCAGGCCCAGGGTCAGGTCAGCCTGTGGTCAGTAATCCAGAGTACGTTGCTTCAGGCCCATGTGATGGTGTCTGGAGAGCAGGCCAGCAGTGGAGAACACCCAGGCCCAGGGTCAGGTCAGCCTGTGGTCAGTAATCCAGAGTACGTTGCTTCAGGCTCATGTGATGGTGTCTGGAGAGCAGGCCAGCAGTGGAAAATACCCAGGCCCAGGGTCAGGTCAGCCTGTGGTCAGTAATCCAGAGTACGTTGCTTCAGGCCCATGTGATGGTGTCTGGAGAGCAGGCCAGCAGTGGAGAACACCCAGGCCCAGGGTCAGGTCAGCCTGTGGTCAGTAATCCAGAGTACGTTGCTTCAGGCCCATGTGATGGTGTCTGGAGAGCAGGCCAGCAGTGGAGAATACCCAGGCCCAGGGTCAGGTCAGCCTGTGGTCAGTAATCCAGAGTACGTTGCTTCAGGCCCATGTGATGGTGTCTGGAGAGCAGGCCAGCAGTGGAGAACACCCAGGCCCAGGGTCAGGTCAGCCTGTGGTCAGTAATCCAGAGTACGTTGCTTCAGGCCCATGTGATGGTGTCTGGAGAGCAGGCCAGCAGTGGAGAACACCCAGGCACAGGGTCAGGTCAGCCTGTGGTCAGTAATCCAGAGTACATTGCTTCAGGCCCATGTGATGGTGTCTGGAGAGCAGGCCAGCAGTGGAGAACACCCAGGCCCAGGGTCAGGTCAGCCTGTGGTCAGTAATCCAGAGTACGTTGCTTCAGGCCCATGTGATGGTGTCTGGAGAGCAGGCCAGCAGTGGAGAACACCCAGGCCCAGGGTCAGGTCAGCCTGTGGTCAGTAATCCAGAGTACGTTGCTTCAGGCCCATGTGATGGTGTCTGGAGAGCAGGCCAGCAGTGGAGAACACCCAGGCCCAGGGTCAGGTCAGCCTGTGGTCAGTAATCCAGAGTACGTTGCTTCAGGCCCATGTGATGGTGTCTGGAGAGCAGGCCAGCAGTGGAGAATACCCAGGCCCAGGGTCAGGTCAGCCTGTGGTCAGTAATCCAGAGTACGTTGCTTCAGGCCCATGTGATGGTGTCTGGAGAGCAGGCCAGCAGTGGAGAACACCCAGGCCCAGGGTCAGGTCAGCCTGTGGTCAGTAATCCAGAGTACGTTGCTTCAGGCTCATGTGATGGTGTCTGGAGAGCAGGCCAGCAGTGGAGAACACCCAGGCCCAGGGTCAGGTCAGCCTGTGGTCAGTAATCCAGAGTACGTTGCTTCAGGCTCATGTGATGGTGTCTGGAGAGCAGGCCAGCAGTGGAGAATACCCAGGCCCAGGGTCAGGTCAGCCTGTGGTCAGTAATCCAGAGTACGTTGCTTCAGGCCCATGTGATGGTGTCTGGAGAGCAGGCTAGCAGTGGAGAACACCCAGGCCCAGGGTCAGGTCAGCCTGTGGTCAGTAATCCAGAGTACGTTGCTTCAGGCCATGTGATGGTGTCTGGAGAGCAGGCCAGCAGTGGAGAATACCCAGGCCCAGGGTCAGGTCAGCCTGTGGTCAGTAATCCAGAGTACGTTGCTTCAGGCCCATGTGATGGTGTCTGGAGAGCAGGCCAGCAGTGGAGAACACCCAGGCCCAGGGTCAGGTCAGCCTGTGGTCAGTAATCCAGAGTACGTTGCTTCAGGCCCATGTGATGGTGTCTGGAGAGCAGGCCAGCAGTGGAGAATACCCAGGCCCAGGGTCAGGTCAGCCTGTGGTCAGTAATCCAGAGTACGTTGCTTCAGGCCCATGTGATGGTGTCTGGAGAGCAGGCCAGCAGTGGAGAACACCCAGGCCCAGGGTCAGGTCAGCCTGTGGTCAGTAATCCAGAGTACGTTGCTTCAGGCTCATGTGATGGTGTCTGGAGAGCAGGCCAGCAGTGGAGAATACCCAGGCCCAGGGTCAGGTCAGCCTGTGGTCAGTAATCCAGAGCACGTTGCTTCAGGCTCATGTGATGGTGTCTGGAGAGCAGGCCAGCAGTGGAGAATACCCAGGCCCAGGGTCAGGTCAGCCTGTGGTCAGTAATCCAGAGTACGTTGCTTCAGGCCCATGTGATGGTGTCTGGAGAGCAGGCCAGCAGTGGAGAACACCCAGGCCCAGGGTCAGGTCAGCCTGTGGTCAGTAATCCAGAGTACGTTGCTTCAGGCCCATGTGATGGTGTCTGGAGAGCAGGCCAGCAGTGGAGAACACCCAGGCCCAGGGTCAGGTCAGCCTGTGGTCAGTAATCCAGAGTACGTTGCTTCAGGCCCATGTGATGGTGTCTGGAGAGCAGGCCAGCAGTGGAGAATACCCAGGCCCAGGGTCAGGTCAGCCTGTGGTCAGTAATCCAGAGTACGTTGCTTCAGGCCCATGTGATGGTGTCTGGAGAGCAGGCCAGCAGTGGAGAACACCCAGGCCCAGGGTCAGGTCAGCCTGTGGTCAGTAATCCAGAGTACGTTGCTTCAGGCCCATGTGATGGTGTCTGGAGAGCAGGCCAGCAGTGGAGAACACCCAGGCCCAGGGTCAGGTCAGCCTGTGGTCAGTAATCCAGAGTACGTTGCTTCAGGCCCATGTGATGGTGTCTGGAGAGCAGGCCAGCAGTGGAGAATACCCAGGCCCAGGGTCAGGTCAGCCTGTGGTCAGTAATCCAGAGTACGTTGCTTCAGGCCCATGTGATGGTGTCTGGAGAGCAGGCCAGCAGTGGAGAACACCCAGGCCCAGGGTCAGGTCAGCCTGTGGTCAGTAATCCAGAGTACGTTGCTTCAGGCTCATGTGATGGTGTCTGGAGAGCAGGCCAGCAGTGGAGAATACCCAGGCCCAGGGTCAGGTCAGCCTGTGGTCAGTAATCCAGAGTACGTTGCTTCAGGCCCATGTGATGGTGTCTGGAGAGCAGGCCAGCAGTGGAGAATACCCAGGCCCAGGGTCAGGTCAGCCTGTGGTCAGTAATCCAGAGTACGTTGCTTCAGGCCCATGTGATGGTGTCTGGAGAGCAGGCCAGCAGTGGAGAACACCCAGGCCCAGGGTCAGGTCAGCCTGTGGTCAGTAATCCAGAGTACGTTGCTTCAGGCCCATGTGATGGTGTCTGGAGAGCAGGCCAGCAGTGGAGAACACCCAGGCCCAGGGTCAGGTCAGCCTGTGGTCAGTAATCCAGAGTACGTTGCTTCAGGCCCATGTGATGGTGTCTGGAGAGCATGCCAGCAGTGGAGAATACCCAGGCCCAGGGTCAGGTCAGCCTGTGGTCAGTAATCCAGAGTACGTTGCTTCAGGCCCATGTGATGGTGTCTGGAGAGCAGGCCAGCAGTGGAGAACACCCAGGCCCAGGGTCAGGTCAGCCTGTGGTCAGTAATCCAGAGTACGTTGCTTCAGGCCCATGTGATGGTGTCTGGAGAGCAGGCCAGCAGTGGAGAACACCCAGGCACAGGGTCAGGTCAGCCTGTGGTCAGTAATCCAGAGTACGTTGCTTCAGGCCCATGTGATGGTGTCTGGAGAGCAGGCCAGCAGTGGAGAACACCCAGGCCCAGGGTCAGGTCAGCCTGTGGTCAGTAATCCAGAGTACGTTGCTTCAGGCCCATGTGATGGTGTCTGGAGAGCAGGCCAGCAGTGGAGAACACCCAGGCCCAGGGTCAGGTCAGCCTGTGGTCAGTAATCCAGAGTACGTTGCTTCAGGCTCATGTGATGGTGTCTGGAGAGCAGGCCAGCAGTGGAGAATACCCAGGCCCAGGGTCAGGTCAGCCTGTGGTCAGTAATCCAGAGTACGTTGCTTCAGGCTCATGTGATGGTGTCTGGAGAGCAGGCCAGCAGTGGAGAATACCCAGGCCCAGGGTCAGGTCAGCCTGTGGTCAGTAATCCAGAGTACGTTGCTTCAGGCTCATGTGATGGTGTCTGGAGAGCAGGCCAGCAGTGGAGAATACCCAGGCCCAGGGTCAGGTCAGCCTGTGGTCAGTAATCCAGAGTACGTTGCTTCAGGCTCATGTGATGGTGTCTGGAGAGCAGGCCAGCAGTGGAGAATACCCAGGCCCAGGGTCAGGTCAGCCTGTGGTCAGTAATCCAGAGTACGTTGCTTCAGGCCCATGTGATGGTGTCTGGAGAGCAGGCCAGCAGTGGAGAACACCCAGGCCCAGGGTCAGGTCAGCCTGTGGTCAGTAATCCAGAGTACGTTGCTTCAGGCTCATGTGATGGTGTCTGGAGAGCAGGCCAGCAGTGGAGAATACCCAGGCCCAGGGTCAGGTCAGCCTGTGGTCAGTAATCCAGAGTACGTTGCTTCAGGCCCATGTGATGGTGTCTGGAGAGCAGGCCAGCAGTGGAGAATACACAGGCCCAGGGTCAGGTCAGCCTGTGGTCAGTAATCCAGAGTACGTTGCTTCAGGCCCATGTGATGGTGTCTGGAGAGCAGGCCAGCAGTGGAGAACACCCAGGCCCAGGGTCAGGTCAGCCTGTGGTCAGTAATCCAGAGTACGTTGCTTCAGGCTCATGTGATGGTGTCTGGAGAGCAGGCCAGCAGTGGAGAACACCCAGGCCCAGGGTCAGGTCAGCCTGTGGTCAGTAATCCAGAGTACGTTGCTTCAGGCCCATGTGATGGTGTCTGGAGAGCAGGCCAGCAGTGGAGAACACCCAGGCCCAGGGTCAGGTCAGCCTGTGGTCAGTAATCCAGAGTACGTTGCTTCAGGCCCATGTGATGGTGTCTGGAGAGCAGGCCAGCAGTGGAGAACACCCAGGCCCAGGGTCAGGTCAGCCTGTGGTCAGTAATCCAGAGTACGTTGCTTCAGGCCCATGTGATGGTGTCTGGAGAGCAGGCCAGCAGTGGAGAACACCCAGGCACAGGGTCAGGTCAGCCTGTGGTCAGTAATCCAGAGTACGTTGCTTCAGGCCCATGTGATGGTGTCTGGAGAGCAGGCCAGCAGTGGAGAACACCCAGGCCCAGGGTCAGGTCAGCCTGTGGTCAGTAATCCAGAGTACGTTGCTTCAGGCCCATGTGATGGTGTCTGGAGAGCAGGCCAGCAGTGGAGAACACCCAGGCCCAGGGTCAGGTCAGCCTGTGGTCAGTAATCCAGAGTACGTTGCTTCAGGCTCATGTGATGGTGTCTGGAGAGCAGGCCAGCAGTGGAGAACACCCAGGCCCAGGGTCAGGTCAGCCTGTGGTCAGTAATCCAGAGTACGTTGCTTCAGGCCCATGTGATGGTGTCTGGAGAGCAGGCCAGCAGTGGAGAATACCCAGGCCCAGGGTCAGGTCAGCCTGTGGTCAGTAATCCAGAGTACGTTGCTTCAGGCTCATGTGATGGTGTCTGGAGAGCAGGCCAGCAGTGGAGAATACCCAGGCCCAGGGTCAGGTCAGCCTGTGGTCAGTAATCCAGAGTACGTTGCTTCAGGCTCATGTGATGGTGTCTGGAGAGCAGGCCAGCAGTGGAGAATACCCAGGCCCAGGGTCAGGTCAGCCTGTGGTCAGTAATCCAGAGTACGTTGCTTCAGGCCCATGTGATGGTGTCTGGAGAGCAGGCCAGCAGTGGAGAATACCCAGGCCCAGGGTCAGGTCAGCCTGTGGTCAGTAATCCAGAGTACGTTGCTTCAGGCTCATGTGATGGTGTCTGGAGAGCAGGCCAGCAGTGGAGAATACCCAGGCCCAGGGTCAGGTCAGCCTGTGGTCAGTAATCCAGAGTACGTTGCTTCAGGCTCATGTGATGGTGTCTGGAGAGCAGGCCAGCAGTGGAGAATACCCAGGCCCAGGGTCAGGTCAGCCTGTGGTCAGTAATCCAGAGTACGTTGCTTCAGGCCCATGTGATGGTGTCTGGAGAGCAGGCCAGCAGTGGAGAATACCCAGGCCCAGGGTCAGGTCAGCCTGTGGTCAGTAATCCAGAGTACGTTGCTTCAGGCCCATGTGATGGTGTCTGGAGAGCAGGCCAGCAGTGGAGAACACCCAGGCCCAGGGTCAGGTCAGCCTGTGGTCAGTAATCCAGAGTACGTTGCTTCAGGCTCATGTGATGGTGTCTGGAGAGCAGGCCAGCAGTGGAGAATACCCAGGCCCAGGGTCAGGTCAGCCTGTGGTCAGTAATCCAGAGTACGTTGCTTCAGGCCCATGTGATGGTGTCTGGAGAGCAGGCCAGCAGTGGAGAACACCCAGGCCCAGGGTCAGGTCAGCCTGTGGTCAGTAATCCAGAGTACGTTGCTTCAGGCTCATGTGATGGTGTCTGGAGAGCAGGCCAGCAGTGGAAAATACCCAGGCCCAGGGTCAGGTCAGCCTGTGGTCAGTAATCCAGAGTACGTTGCTTCAGGCCCATGTGATGGTGTCTGGAGAGCAGGCCAGCAGTGGAGAACACCCAGGCCCAGGGTCAGGTCAGCCTGTGGTCAGTAATCCAGAGTACGTTGCTTCAGGCCCATGTGATGGTGTCTGGAGAGCAGGCCAGCAGTGGAGAATACACCCAGGCCCAGGGTCAGGTCAGCCTGTGGTCAGTAATCCAGAGTACGTTGCTTCAGGCCCATGTGATGGTGTCTGGAGAGCAGGCCAGCAGTGGAGAACACCCAGGCCCAGGGTCAGGTCAGCCTGTGGTCAGTAATCCAGAGTACGTTGCTTCAGGCCCATGTGATGGTGTCTGGAGAGCAGGCCAGCAGTGGAGAACACCCAGGCCCAGGGTCAGGTCAGCCTGTGGTCAGTAATCCAGAGTACGTTGCTTCAGGCCCATGTGATGGTGTCTGGAGAGCAGGCCAGCAGTGGAGAACACCCAGGCCCAGGGTCAGGTCAGCCTGTGGTCAGTAATCCAGAGTACGTTGCTTCAGGCCCATGTGATGGTGTCTGGAGAGCAGGCCAGCAGTGGAGAACACCCAGGCCCAGGGTCAGGTCAGCCTGTGGTCAGTAATCCAGAGTACGTTGCTTCAGGCCCATGTGATGGTGTCTGGAGAGCAGGCCAGCAGTGGAGAACACCCAGGCCCAGGGTCAGGTCAGCCTGTGGTCAGTAATCCAGAGTACGTTGCTTCAGGCCCATGTGATGGTGTCTGGAGAGCAGGCCAGCAGTGGAGAATACCCAGGCCCAGGGTCAGGTCAGCCTGTGGTCAGTAATCCAGAGTACGTTGCTTCAGGCCCATGTGATGGTGTCTGGAGAGCAGGCCAGCAGTGGAGAACACCCAGGCCCAGGGTCAGGTCAGCCTGTGGTCAGTAATCCAGAGTACGTTGCTTCAGGCTCATGTGATGGTGTCTGGAGAGCAGGCCAGCAGTGGAGAACACCCAGGCCCAGGGTCAGGTCAGCCTGTGGTCAGTAATCCAGAGTACGTTGCTTCAGGCTCATGTGATGGTGTCTGGAGAGCAGGCCAGCAGTGGAGAATACCCAGGCCCAGGGTCAGGTCAGCCTGTGGTCAGTAATCCAGAGTACGTTGCTTCAGGCCCATGTGATGGTGTCTGGAGAGCAGGCCAGCAGTGGAGAACACCCAGGCCCAGGGTCAGGTCAGCCTGTGGTCAGTAATCCAGAGTACGTTGCTTCAGGCTCATGTGATGGTGTCTGGAGAGCAGGCCAGCAGTGGAGAATACCCAGGCCCAGGGTCAGGTCAGCCTGTGGTCAGTAATCCAGAGTACGTTGCTTCAGGCCCATGTGATGGTGTCTGGAGAGCAGGCCAGCAGTGGAGAACACCCAGGCCCAGGGTCAGGTCAGCCTGTGGTCAGTAATCCAGAGTACGTTGCTTCAGGCCCATGTGATGGTGTCTGGAGAGCAGGCCAGCAGTGGAGAATACCCAGGCCCAGGGTCAGGTCAGCCTGTGGTCAGTAATCCAGAGTACGTTGCTTCAGGCCCATGTGATGGTGTCTGGAGAGCAGGCCAGCAGTGGAGAACACCCAGGCCCAGGGTCAGGTCAGCCTGTGGTCAGTAATCCAGAGTACGTTGCTTCAGGCTCATGTGATGGTGTCTGGAGAGCAGGCCAGCAGTGGAGAATACCCAGGCCCAGGGTCAGGTCAGCCTGTGGTCAGTAATCCAGAGACGTTGCTTCAGGCTCATGTGATGGTGTCTGGAGAGCAGGCCAGCAGTGGAGAATACCCAGGCCCAGGGTCAGGTCAGCCTGTGGTCAGTAATCCAGAGTACGTTGCTTCAGGCCCATGTGATGGTGTCTGGAGAGCAGGCCAGCAGTGGAGAACACCCAGGCCCAGGGTCAGGTCAGCCTGTGGTCAGTAATCCAGAGTACGTTGCTTCAGGCCCATGTGATGGTGTCTGGAGAGCAGGCCAGCAGTGGAGAACACCCAGGCCCAGGGTCAGGTCAGCCTGTGGTCAGTAATCCAGAGAGTACGTTGCTTCAGGCCCATGTGATGGTGTCTGGAGAGCAGGCCAGCAGTGGAGAACACCCAGGCCCAGGGTCAGGTCAGCCTGTGGTCAGTAATCCAGAGTACGTTGCTTCAGGCCCATGTGATGGTGTCTGGAGAGCAGGCCAGCAGTGGAGAATACCCAGGCCCAGGGTCAGGTCAGCCTGTGGTCAGTAATCCAGAGTACGTTGCTTCAGGCTCATGTGATGGTGTCTGGAGAGCAGGCCAGCAGTGGAGAACACCCAGGCCCAGGGTCAGGTCAGCCTGTGGTCAGTAATCCAGAGTACGTTGCTTCAGGCTCATGTGATGGTGTCTGGAGAGCAGGCCAGCAGTGGAGAATACCCAGGCCCAGGGTCAGGTCAGCCTGTGGTCAGTAATCCAGAGTACGTTGCTTCAGGCCCATGTGATGGTGTCTGGAGAGCAGGCCAGCAGTGGAGAATACCCAGGCCCAGGGTCAGGTCAGCCTGTGGTCAGTAATCCAGAGTACGTTGCTTCAGGCTCATGTGATGGTGTCTGGAGAGCAGGCCAGCAGTGGAGAACACCCAGGCCCAGGGTCAGGTCAGCCTGTGGTCAGTAATCCAGAGTACGTTGCTTCAGGCTCATGTGATGGTGTCTGGAGAGCAGGCCAGCAGTGGAGAATACCCAGGCCCAGGGTCAGGTCAGCCTGTGGTCAGTAATCCAGAGTACGTTGCTTCAGGCCCATGTGATGGTGTCTGGAGAGCAGGCCAGCAGTGGAGAACACCCAGGCCCAGGGTCAGGTCAGCCTGTGGTCAGTAATCCAGAGTACGTTGCTTCAGGCTCATGTGATGGTGTCTGGAGAGCAGGCCAGCAGTGGAGAATACCCAGGCCCAGGGTCAGGTCAGCCTGTGGTCAGTAATCCAGAGTACGTTGCTTCAGGCCCATGTGATGGTGTCTGGAGAGCAGGCCAGCAGTGGAGAACACCCAGGCCCAGGGTCAGGTCAGCCTGTGGTCAGTAATCCAGAGTACGTTGCTTCAGGCCCATGTGATGGTGTCTGGAGAGCAGGCCAGCAGTGGAGAACACCCAGGCCCAGGGTCAGGTCAGCCTGTGGTCAGTAATCCAGAGTACGTTGCTTCAGGCCCATGTGATGGTGTCTGGAGAGCAGGCCAGCAGTGGAGAACACCCAGGCCCAGGGTCAGGTCAGCCTGTGGTCAGTAATCCAGAGTACGTTGCTTCAGGCCCATGTGATGGTGTCTGGAGAGCAGGCCAGCAGTGGAGAACACCCAGGCCCAGGGTCAGGTCAGCCTGTGGTCAGTAATCCAGAGTACGTTGCTTCAGGCCCATGTGATGGTGTCTGGAGAGCAGGCCAGCAGTGGAGAACACCCAGGCCCAGGGTCAGGTCAGCCTGTGGTCAGTAATCCAGAGTACGTTGCTTCAGGCCCATGTGATGGTGTCTGGAGAGCAGGCCAGCAGTGGAGAACACCCAGGCCCAGGGTCAGGTCAGCCTGTGGTCAGTAATCCAGAGTACGTTGCTTCAGGCTCATGTGATGGTGTCTGGAGAGCAGGCCAGCAGTGGAGAACACCCAGGCCCAGGGTCAGGTCAGCCTGTGGTCAGTAATCCAGAGTGCGTTGCTTCAGGCTCATGTGATGGTGTCTGGAGAGCAGGCCAGCAGTGGAGAATACCCAGGCCCAGGGTCAGGTCAGCCTGTGGTCAGTAATCCAGAGTACGTTGCTTCAGGCCCATGTGATGGTGTCTGGAGAGCAGGCCAGCAGTGGAGAACACCCAGGCCCAGGGTCAGGTCAGCCTGTGGTCAGTAATCCAGAGTACGTTGCTTCAGGCTCATGTGATGGTGTCTGGAGAGCAGGCCAGCAGTGGAGAATACCCAGGCCCAGGGTCAGGTCAGCCTGTGGTCAGTAATCCAGAGTACGTTGCTTCAGGCCCATGTGATGGTGTCTGGAGAGCAGGCCAGCAGTGGAGAACACCCAGGCCCAGGGTCAGGTCAGCCTGTGGTCAGTAATCCAGAGTACGTTGCTTCAGGCCCATGTGATGGTGTCTGGAGAGCAGGCCAGCAGTGGAGAATACCCAGGCCCAGGGTCAGGTCAGCCTGTGGTCAGTAATCCAGAGTACGTTGCTTCAGGCCCATGTGATGGTGTCTGGAGAGCAGGCCAGCAGTGGAGAACACCCAGGCCCAGGGTCAGGTCAGCCTGTGGTCAGTAATCCAGAGTACGTTGCTTCAGGCCCATGTGATGGTGTCTGGAGAGCAGGCCAGCAGTGGAGAACACCCAGGCCCAGGGTCAGGTCAGCCTGTGGTCAGTAATCCAGAGTACGTTGCTTCAGGCCCATGTGATGGTGTCTGGAGAGCAGGCCAGCAGTGGAGAACACCCAGGCCCAGGGTCAGGTCAGCCTGTGGTCAGTAATCCAGAGTACGTTGCTTCAGGCCCATGTGATGGTGTCTGGAGAGCAGGCCAGCAGTGGAGAACACCCAGGCCCAGGGTCAGGTCAGCCTGTGGTCAGTAATCCAGAGTACGTTGCTTCAGGCCCATGTGATGGTGTCTGGAGAGCAGGCCAGCAGTGGAGAACACCCAGGCCCAGGGTCAGGTCAGCCTGTGGTCAGTAATCCAGAGTACGTTGCTTCAGGCCCATGTGATGGTGTCTGGAGAGCAGGCCAGCAGTGGAGAACACCCAGGCCCAGGGTCAGGTCAGCCTGTGGTCAGTAATCCAGAGTACGTTGCTTCAGGCCCATGTGATGGTGTCTGGAGAGCAGGCCAGCAGTGGAGAATACCCAGGCCCAGGGTCAGGTCAGCCTGTGGTCAGTAATCCAGAGTACGTTGCTTCAGGCCCATGTGATGGTGTCTGGAGAGCAGGCCAGCAGTGGAGAACACCCAGGCCCAGGGTCAGGTCAGCCTGTGGTCAGTAATCCAGAGTACGTTGCTTCAGGCTCATGTGATGGTGTCTGGAGAGCAGGCCAGCAGTGGAGAACACCCAGGCCCAGGGTCAGGTCAGCCTGTGGTCAGTAATCCAGAGTACGTTGCTTCAGGCTCATGTGATGGTGTCTGGAGAGCAGGCCAGCAGTGGAGAATACCCAGGCCCAGGGTCAGGTCAGCCTGTGGTCAGTAATCCAGAGTACGTTGCTTCAGGCCCATGTGATGGTGTCTGGAGAGCAGGCCAGCAGTGGAGAACACCCAGGCCCAGGGTCAGGTCAGCCTGTGGTCAGTAATCCAGAGTACGTTGCTTCAGGCTCATGTGATGGTGTCTGGAGAGCAGGCCAGCAGTGGAGAATACCCAGGCCCAGGGTCAGGTCAGCCTGTGGTCAGTAATCCAGAGTACGTTGCTTCAGGCCCATGTGATGGTGTCTGGAGAGCAGGCCAGCAGTGGAGAACACCCAGGCCCAGGGTCAGGTCAGCCTGTGGTCAGTAATCCAGAGTACGTTGCTTCAGGCCCATGTGATGGTGTCTGGAGAGCAGGCCAGCAGTGGAGAATACCCAGGCCCAGGGTCAGGTCAGCCTGTGGTCAGTAATCCAGAGTACGTTGCTTCAGGCCCATGTGATGGTGTCTGGAGAGCAGGCCAGCAGTGGAGAACACCCAGGCCCAGGGTCAGGTCAGCCTGTGGTCAGTAATCCAGAGTACGTTGCTTCAGGCTCATGTGATGGTGTCTGGAGAGCAGGCCAGCAGTGGAGAACACCCAGGCCCAGGGTCAGGTCAGCCTGTGGTCAGTAATCCAGAGTACGTTGCTTCAGGCTCATGTGATGGTGTCTGGAGAGCAGGCCAGCAGTGGAGAATACCCAGGCCCAGGGTCAGGTCAGCCTGTGGTCAGTAATCCAGAGTACGTTGCTTCAGGCCCATGTGATGGTGTCTGGAGAGCAGGCCAGCAGTGGAGAATACCCAGGCCCAGGGTCAGGTCAGCCTGTGGTCAGTAATCCAGAGTACGTTGCTTCAGGCTCATGTGATGGTGTCTGGAGAGCAGGCCAGCAGTGGAGAATACCCAGGCCCAGGGTCAGGTCAGCCTGTGGTCAGTAATCCAGAGTACGTTGCTTCAGGCCCATGTGATGGTGTCTGGAGAGCAGGCCAGCAGTGGAGAATACCCAGGCCCAGGGTCAGGTCAGCCTGTGGTCAGTAATCCAGAGTACGTTGCTTCAGGCCCATGTGATGGTGTCTGGAGAGCAGGCCAGCAGTGGAGAACACCCAGGCCCAGGGTCAGGTCAGCCTGTGGTCAGTAATCCAGAGTACGTTGCTTCAGGCCCATGTGATGGTGTCTGGAGAGCAGGCCAGCAGTGGAGAACACCCAGGCCCAGGGTCAGGTCAGCCTGTGGTCAGTAATCCAGAGTACGTTGCTTCAGGCCCATGTGATGGTGTCTGGAGAGCAGGCCAGCAGTGGAGAACACCCAGGCCCAGGGTCAGGTCAGCCTGTGGTCAGTAATCCAGAGTACGTTGCTTCAGGCCCATGTGATGGTGTCTGGAGAGCAGGCCAGCAGTGGAGAACACCCAGGCCCAGGGTCAGGTCAGCCTGTGGTCAGTAATCCAGAGTACGTTGCTTCAGGCCCATGTGATGGTGTCTGGAGAGCAGGCCAGCAGTGGAGAATACCCAGGCCCAGGGTCAGGTCAGCCTGTGGTCAGTAATCCAGAGTACGTTGCTTCAGGCCCATGTGATGGTGTCTGGAGAGCAGGCCAGCAGTGGAGAACACCCAGGCCCAGGGTCAGGTCAGCCTGTGGTCAGTAATCCAGAGTACGTTGCTTCAGGCTCATGTGATGGTGTCT
Source organism: Oncorhynchus nerka (assembly GCF_034236695.1). NCBI lineage: Eukaryota > Metazoa > Chordata > Actinopteri > Salmoniformes > Salmonidae > Oncorhynchus > Oncorhynchus nerka. The sequence continues at coordinate 69,058,450 of NC_088419.1, forward strand.
GGAGAGCAGGCCAGCAGTGGAGAACACCCAGGCCCAGGGTCAGGTCAGCCTGTGGTCAGTAATCCAGAGTACGTTGCTTCAGGCTCATGTGATGGTGTCTGGAGAGCAGGCCAGCAGTGGAGAATACCCAGGCCCAGGGTCAGGTCAGCCTGTGGTCAGTAATCCAGAGTACGTTGCTTCAGGCCCATGTGATGGTGTCTGGAGAGCAGGCCAGCAGTGGAGAACACCCAGGCCCAGGGTCAGGTCAGCCTGTGGTCAGTAATCCAGAGTACGTTGCTTCAGGCTCATGTGATGGTGTCTGGAGAGCAGGCCAGCAGTGGAGAATACCCAGGCCCAGGGTCAGGTCAGCCTGTGGTCAGTAATCCAGAGTACGTTGCTTCAGGCCCATGTGATGGTGTCTGGAGAGCAGGCCAGCAGTGGAGAACACCCAGGCCCAGGGTCAGGTCAGCCTGTGGTCAGTAATCCAGAGTACGTTGCTTCAGGCCCATGTGATGGTGTCTGGAGAGCAGGCCAGCAGTGGAGAATACCCAGGCCCAGGGTCAGGTCAGCCTGTGGTCAGTAATCCAGAGTACGTTGCTTCAGGCCCATGTGATGGTGTCTGGAGAGCAGGCCAGCAGTGGAGAACACCCAGGCCCAGGGTCAGGTCAGCCTGTGGTCAGTAATCCAGAGTACGTTGCTTCAGGCTCATGTGATGGTGTCTGGAGAGCAGGCCAGCAGTGGAGAACACCCAGGCCCAGGGTCAGGTCAGCCTGTGGTCAGTAATCCAGAGTACGTTGCTTCAGGCTCATGTGATGGTGTCTGGAGAGCAGGCCAGCAGTGGAGAATACCCAGGCCCAGGGTCAGGTCAGCCTGTGGTCAGTAATCCAGAGTACGTTGCTTCAGGCTCATGTGATGGTGTCTGGAGAGCAGGCCAGCAGTGGAGAACACCCAGGCCCAGGGTCAGGTCAGCCTGTGGTCAGTAATCCAGAGTACGTTGCTTCAGGCTCATGTGATGGTGTCTGGAGAGCAGGCCAGCAGTGGAGAACACCCAGGCCCAGGGTCAGGTCAGCCTGTGGTCAGTAATCCAGAGTACGTTGCTTCAGGCTCATGTGATGGTGTCTGGAGAGCAGGCCAGCAGTGGAGAATACCCAGGCCCAGGGTCAGGTCAGCCTGTGGTCAGTAATCCAGAGTACGTTGCTTCAGGCCCATGTGATGGTGTCTGGAGAGCAGGCCAGCAGTGGAGAACACCCAGGCCCAGGGTCAGGTCAGCCTGTGGTCAGTAATCCAGAGTACGTTGCTTCAGGCCCATGTGATGGTGTCTGGAGAGCAGGCCAGCAGTGGAGAACACCCAGGCCCAGGGTCAGGTCAGCCTGTGGTCAGTAATCCAGAGTACGTTGCTTCAGGCTCATGTGATGGTGTCTGGAGAGCAGGCCAGCAGTGGAGAACACCCAGGCCCAGGGTCAGGTCAGCCTGTGGTCAGTAATCCAGAGTACGTTGCTTCAGGCCCATGTGATGGTGTCTGGAGAGCAGGCCAGCAGTGGAGAATACCCAGGCCCAGGGTCAGGTCAGCCTGTGGTCAGTAATCCAGAGTACGTTGCTTCAGGCCCATGTGATGGTGTCTGGAGAGCAGGCCAGCAGTGGAGAACACCCAGGCCCAGGGTCAGGTCAGCCTGTGGTCAGTAATCCAGAGTACGTTGCTTCAGGCTCATGTGATGGTGTCTGGAGAGCAGGCCAGCAGTGGAGAATACCCAGGCCCAGGGTCAGGTCAGCCTGTGGTCAGTAATCCAGAGTACGTTGCTTCAGGCCCATGTGATGGTGTCTGGAGAGCAGGCCAGCAGTGGAGAACACCCAGGCCCAGGGTCAGGTCAGCCTGTGGTCAGTAATCCAGAGTACGTTGCTTCAGGCTCATGTGATGGTGTCTGGAGAGCAGGCCAGCAGTGGAGAATACCCAGGCCCAGGGTCAGGTCAGCCTGTGGTCAGTAATCCAGAGTACGTTGCTTCAGGCCCATGTGATGGTGTCTGGAGAGCAGGCCAGCAGTGGAGAACACCCAGGCCCAGGGTCAGGTCAGCCTGTGGTCAGTAATCCAGAGTACGTTGCTTCAGGCCCATGTGATGGTGTCTGGAGAGCAGGCCAGCAGTGGAGAATACCCAGGCCCAGGGTCAGGTCAGCCTGTGGTCAGTAATCCAGAGTACGTTGCTTCAGGCCCATGTGATGGTGTCTGGAGAGCAGGCCAGCAGTGGAGAACACCCAGGCCCAGGGTCAGGTCAGCCTGTGGTCAGTAATCCAGAGTACGTTGCTTCAGGCCCATGTGATGGTGTCTGGAGAGCAGGCCAGCAGTGGAGAACACCCAGGCCCAGGGTCAGGTCAGCCTGTGGTCAGTAATCCAGAGTACGTTGCTTCAGGCTCATGTGATGGTGTCTGGAGAGCAGGCCAGCAGTGGAGAATACCCAGGCCCAGGGTCAGGTCAGCCTGTGGTCAGTAATCCAGAGTACGTTGCTTCAGGCCCATGTGATGGTGTCTGGAGAGCAGGCCAGCAGTGGAGAACACCCAGGCCCAGGGTCAGGTCAGCCTGTGGTCAGTAATCCAGAGTACGTTGCTTCAGGCTCATGTGATGGTGTCTGGAGAGCAGGCCAGCAGTGGAGAATACCCAGGCCCAGGGTCAGGTCAGCCTGTGGTCAGTAATCCAGAGTACGTTGCTTCAGGCTCATGTGATGGTGTCTGGAGAGCAGGCCAGCAGTGGAGAACACCCAGGCCCAGGGTCAGGTCAGCCTGTGGTCAGTAATCCAGAGTACGTTGCTTCAGGCTCATGTGATGGTGTCTGGAGAGCAGGCCAGCAGTGGAGAACACCCAGGCCCAGGGTCAGGTCAGCCTGTGGTCAGTAATCCAGAGTACGTTGCTTCAGGCTCATGTGATGGTGTCTGGAGAGCAGGCCAGCAGTGGAGAATACCCAGGCCCAGGGTCAGGTCAGCCTGTGGTCAGTAATCCAGAGTACGTTGCTTCAGGCTCATGTGATGGTGTCTGGAGAGCAGGCCAGCAGTGGAGAACACCCAGGCCCAGGGTCAGGTCAGCCTGTGGTCAGTAATCCAGAGTACGTTGCTTCAGGCCCATGTGATGGTGTCTGGAGAGCAGGCCAGCAGTGGAGAACACCCAGGCCCAGGGTCAGGTCAGCCTGTGGTCAGTAATCCAGAGTACGTTGCTTCAGGCTCATGTGATGGTGTCTGGAGAGCAGGCCAGCAGTGGAGAACACCCAGGCCCAGGGTCAGGTCAGCCTGTGGTCAGTAATCCAGAGTACGTTGCTTCAGGCCCATGTGATGGTGTCTGGAGAGCAGGCCAGCAGTGGAGAACACCCAGGCCCAGGGTCAGGTCAGCCTGTGGTCAGTAATCCAGAGTACGTTGCTTCAGGCCCATGTGATGGTGTCTGGAGAGCAGGCCAGCAGTGGAGAACACCCAGGCCCAGGGTCAGGTCAGCCTGTGGTCAGTAATCCAGAGTACGTTGCTTCAGGCCCATGTGATGGTGTCTGGAGAGCAGGCCAGCAGTGGAGAACACCCAGGCCCAGGGTCAGGTCAGCCTGTGGTCAGTAATCCAGAGTACGTTGCTTCAGGCCCATGTGATGGTGTCTGGAGAGCAGGCCAGCAGTGGAGAATACCCAGGCCCAGGGTCAGGTCAGCCTGTGGTCAGTAATCCAGAGTACGTTGCTTCAGGCCCATGTGATGGTGTCTGGAGAGCAGGCCAGCAGTGGAGAACACCCAGGCCCAGGGTCAGGTCAGCCTGTGGTCAGTAATCCAGAGTACGTTGCTTCAGGCTCATGTGATGGTGTCTGGAGAGCAGGCCAGCAGTGGAGAACACCCAGGCCCAGGGTCAGGTCAGCCTGTGGTCAGTAATCCAGAGTACGTTGCTTCAGGCTCATGTGATGGTGTCTGGAGAGCAGGCCAGCAGTGGAGAATACCCAGGCCCAGGGTCAGGTCAGCCTGTGGTCAGTAATCCAGAGTACGTTGCTTCAGGCCCATGTGATGGTGTCTGGAGAGCAGGCCAGCAGTGGAGAACACCCAGGCCCAGGGTCAGGTCAGCCTGTGGTCAGTAATCCAGAGTACGTTGCTTCAGGCTCATGTGATGGTGTCTGGAGAGCAGGCCAGCAGTGGAGAATACCCAGGCCCAGGGTCAGGTCAGCCTGTGGTCAGTAATCCAGAGTACGTTGCTTCAGGCCCATGTGATGGTGTCTGGAGAGCAGGCCAGCAGTGGAGAACACCCAGGCCCAGGGTCAGGTCAGCCTGTGGTCAGTAATCCAGAGTACGTTGCTTCAGGCCCATGTGATGGTGTCTGGAGAGCAGGCCAGCAGTGGAGAATACCCAGGCCCAGGGTCAGGTCAGCCTGTGGTCAGTAATCCAGAGTACGTTGCTTCAGGCCCATGTGATGGTGTCTGGAGAGCAGGCCAGCAGTGGAGAACACCCAGGCCCAGGGTCAGGTCAGCCTGTGGTCAGTAATCCAGAGTACGTTGCTTCAGGTCATGTGATGGTGTCTGGAGAGCAGGCCAGCAGTGGAGAACACCCAGGCCCAGGGTCAGGTCAGCCTGTGGTCAGTAATCCAGAGTACGTTGCTTCAGGCTCATGTGATGGTGTCTGGAGAGCAGGCCAGCAGTGGAGAATACCCAGGCCCAGGGTCAGGTCAGCCTGTGGTCAGTAATCCAGAGTACGTTGCTTCAGGCCCATGTGATGGTGTCTGGAGAGCAGGCCAGCAGTGGAGAACACCCAGGCCCAGGGTCAGGTCAGCCTGTGGTCAGTAATCCAGAGTACGTTGCTTCAGGCTCATGTGATGGTGTCTGGAGAGCAGGCCAGCAGTGGAGAACACCCAGGCCCAGGGTCAGGTCAGCCTGTGGTCAGTAATCCAGAGTACGTTGCTTCAGGCTCATGTGATGGTGTCTGGAGAGCAGGCCAGCAGTGGAGAATACCCAGGCCCAGGGTCAGGTCAGCCTGTGGTCAGTAATCCAGAGTACGTTGCTTCAGGCTCATGTGATGGTGTCTGGAGAGCAGGCCAGCAGTGGAGAACACCCAGGCCCAGGGTCAGGTCAGCCTGTGGTCAGTAATCCAGAGTACGTTGCTTCAGGCTCATGTGATGGTGTCTGGAGAGCAGGCCAGCAGTGGAGAATACCCAGGCCCAGGGTCAGGTCAGCCTGTGGTCAGTAATCCAGAGTACGTTGCTTCAGGCTCATGTGATGGTGTCTGGAGAGCAGGCCAGCAGTGGAGAACACCCAGGCCCAGGGTCAGGTCAGCCTGTGGTCAGTAATCCAGAGTACGTTGCTTCAGGCCCATGTGATGGTGTCTGGAGAGCAGGCCAGCAGTGGAGAACACCCAGGCCCAGGGTCAGGTCAGCCTGTGGTCAGTAATCCAGAGTACGTTGCTTCAGGCTCATGTGATGGTGTCTGGAGAGCAGGCCAGCAGTGGAGAACACCCAGGCCCAGGGTCAGGTCAGCCTGTGGTCAGTAATCCAGAGTACGTTGCTTCAGGCCCATGTGATGGTGTCTGGAGAGCAGGCCAGCAGTGGAGAACACCCAGGCCCAGGGTCAGGTCAGCCTGTGGTCAGTAATCCAGAGTACGTTGCTTCAGGCTCATGTGATGGTGTCTGGAGAGCAGGCCAGCAGTGGAGAACACCCAGGCCCAGGGTCAGGTCAGCCTGTGGTCAGTAATCCAGAGTACGTTGCTTCAGGCCCATGTGATGGTGTCTGGAGAGCAGGCCAGCAGTGGAGAACACCCAGGCCCAGGGTCAGGTCAGCCTGTGGTCAGTAATCCAGAGTACGTTGCTTCAGGCTCATGTGATGGTGTCTGGAGAGCAGGCCAGCAGTGGAGAATACCCAGGCCCAGGGTCAGGTCAGCCTGTGGTCAGTAATCCAGAGTACGTTGCTTCAGGCCCATGTGATGGTGTCTGGAGAGCAGGCCAGCAGTGGAGAACACCCAGGCCCAGGGTCAGGTCAGCCTGTGGTCAGTAATCCAGAGTACGTTGCTTCAGGCCCATGTGATGGTGTCTGGAGAGCAGGCCAGCAGTGGAGAACACCCAGGCCCAGGGTCAGGTCAGCCTGTGGTCAGTAATCCAGAGTACGTTGCTTCAGGCTCATGTGATGGTGTCTGGAGAGCAGGCCAGCAGTGGAGAATACCCAGGCCCAGGGTCAGGTCAGCCTGTGGTCAGTAATCCAGAGTACGTTGCTTCAGGCCCATGTGATGGTGTCTGGAGAGCAGGCCAGCAGTGGAGAACACCCAGGCCCAGGGTCAGGTCAGCCTGTGGTCAGTAATCCAGAGTACGTTGCTTCAGGCTCATGTGATGGTGTCTGGAGAGCAGGCCAGCAGTGGAGAACACCCAGGCCCAGGGTCAGGTCAGCCTGTGGTCAGTAATCCAGAGTACGTTGCTTCAGGCTCATGTGATGGTGTCTGGAGAGCAGGCCAGCAGTGGAGAATACCCAGGCCCAGGGTCAGGTCAGCCTGTGGTCAGTAATCCAGAGTACGTTGCTTCAGGCCCATGTGATGGTGTCTGGAGAGCAGGCCAGCAGTGGAGAACACCCAGGCCCAGGGTCAGGTCAGCCTGTGGTCAGTAATCCAGAGTACGTTGCTTCAGGCTCATGTGATGGTGTCTGGAGAGCAGGCCAGCAGTGGAGAATACCCAGGCCCAGGGTCAGGTCAGCCTGTGGTCAGTAATCCAGAGTACGTTGCTTCAGGCCCATGTGATGGTGTCTGGAGAGCAGGCCAGCAGTGGAGAACACCCAGGCCCAGGGTCAGGTCAGCCTGTGGTCAGTAATCCAGAGTACGTTGCTTCAGGCCCATGTGATGGTGTCTGGAGAGCAGGCCAGCAGTGGAGAACACCCAGGCCCAGGGTCAGGTCAGCCTGTGGTCAGTAATCCAGAGTACGTTGCTTCAGGCCCATGTGATGGTGTCTGGAGAGCAGGCCAGCAGTGGAGAATACCCAGGCCCAGGGTCAGGTCAGCCTGTGGTCAGTAATCCAGAGTACGTTGCTTCAGGCCCATGTGATGGTGTCTGGAGAGCAGGCCAGCAGTGGAGAACACCCAGGCCCAGGGTCAGGTCAGCCTGTGGTCAGTAATCCAGAGTACGTTGCTTCAGGCTCATGTGATGGTGTCTGGAGAGCAGGCCAGCAGTGGAGAACACCCAGGCCCAGGGTCAGGTCAGCCTGTGGTCAGTAATCCAGAGTACGTTGCTTCAGGCCCATGTGATGGTGTCTGGAGAGCAGGCCAGCAGTGGAGAACACCCAGGCCCAGGGTCAGGTCAGCCTGTGGTCAGTAATCCAGAGTACGTTGCTTCAGGCCCATGTGATGGTGTCTGGAGAGCAGGCCAGCAGTGGAGAACACCCAGGCCCAGGGTCAGGTCAGCCTGTGGTCAGTAATCCAGAGTACGTTGCTTCAGGCTCATGTGATGGTGTCTGGAGAGCAGGCCAGCAGTGGAGAATACCCAGGCCCAGGGTCAGGTCAGCCTGTGGTCAGTAATCCAGAGTACGTTGCTTCAGGCCCATGTGATGGTGTCTGGAGAGCAGGCCAGCAGTGGAGAACACCCAGGCCCAGGGTCAGGTCAGCCTGTGGTCAGTAATCCAGAGTACGTTGCTTCAGGCCCATGTGATGGTGTCTGGAGAGCAGGCCAGCAGTGGAGAATACCCAGGCCCAGGGTCAGGTCAGCCTGTGGTCAGTAATCCAGAGTACGTTGCTTCAGGCCCATGTGATGGTGTCTGGAGAGCAGGCCAGCAGTGGAGAACACCCAGGCCCAGGGTCAGGTCAGCCTGTGGTCAGTAATCCAGAGTACGTTGCTTCAGGGTCATGTGATGGTGTCTGGAGAGCAGGCCAGCAGTGGAGAACACCCAGGCCCAGGGTCAGGTCAGCCTGTGGTCAGTAATCCAGAGTACGTTGCTTCAGGCTCATGTGATGGTGTCTGGAGAGCAGGCCAGCAGTGGAGAATACCCAGGCCCAGGGTCAGGTCAGCCTGTGGTCAGTAATCCAGAGTACGTTGCTTCAGGCCCATGTGATGGTGTCTGGAGAGCAGGCCAGCAGTGGAGAACACCCAGGCCCAGGGTCAGGTCAGCCTGTGGTCAGTAATCCAGAGTACGTTGCTTCAGGCTCATGTGATGGTGTCTGGAGAGCAGGCCAGCAGTGGAGAATACCCAGGCCCAGGGTCAGGTCAGCCTGTGGTCAGTAATCCAGAGTACGTTGCTTCAGGCTCATGTGATGGTGTCTGGAGAGCAGGCCAGCAGTGGAGAATACCCAGGCCCAGGGTCAGGTCAGCCTGTGGTCAGTAATCCAGAGTACGTTGCTTCAGGCCCATGTGATGGTGTCTGGAGAGCAGGCCAGCAGTGGAGAACACCCAGGCCCAGGGTCAGGTCAGCCTGTGGTCAGTAATCCAGAGTACGTTGCTTCAGGCTCATGTGATGGTGTCTGGAGAGCAGGCCAGCAGTGGAGAATACCCAGGCCCAGGGTCAGGTCAGCCTGTGGTCAGTAATCCAGAGTACGTTGCTTCAGGCTCATGTGATGGTGTCTGGAGAGCAGGCCAGCAGTGGAGAATACCCAGGCCCAGGGTCAGGTCAGCCTGTGGTCAGTAATCCAGAGTACGTTGCTTCAGGCTCATGTGATGGTGTCTGGAGAGCAGGCCAGCAGTGGAGAATACCCAGGCCCAGGGTCAGGTCAGGTCAGCCTGTGGTCGGTAATCCAGAGTACGTTGCTTCAGGCTCATGTGATGGTGTCTGGAGAGCAGGCCAGCAGTGGAGAACACCCAGGCCCAGGGTCAGGTCAGCCTGTGGTCAGTAATCCAGAGTACGTTGCTTCAGGCTCATGTGATGGTGTCTGGAGAGCAGGCCAGCAGTGGAGAATACCCAGGCCCAGGGTCAGGTCAGCCTGTGGTCAGTAATCCAGAGTACGTTGCTTCAGGCTCATGTGATGGTGTCTGGAGAGCAGGCCAGCAGTGGAGAATACCCAGGCCCAGGGTCAGGTCAGCCTGTGGTCAGTAATCCAGAGTACGTTGCTTCAGGCTCATGTGATGGTGTCTGGAGAGCAGGCCAGCAGTGGAGAACACCCAGGCCCAGGGTCAGGTCAGCCTGTGGTCAGTAATCCAGAGTACGTTGCTTCAGGCTCATGTGATGGTGTCTGGAGAGCAGGCCAGCAGTGGAGAACACCCAGGCCCAGGGTCAGGTCAGCCTGTGGTCAGTAATCCAGAGTACGTTGCTTCAGGCTCATGTGATGGTGTCTGGAGAGCAGGCCAGCAGTGGAGAATACCCAGGCCCAGGGTCAGGTCAGCCTGTGGTCAGTAATCCAGAGTACGTTGCTTCAGGCCCATGTGATGGTGTCTGGAGAGCAGGCCAGCAGTGGAGAACACCCAGGCCCAGGGTCAGGTCAGCCTGTGGTCAGTAATCCAGAGTATGTTGCTTCAGGCTCATGTGATGGTGTCTGGAGAGCAGGCCAGCAGTGGAGAATACCCAGGCCCAGGGTCAGGTCAGCCTGTGGTCAGTAATCCAGAGTACGTTGCTTCAGGCTCATGTGATGGTGTCTGGAGAGCAGGCCAGCAGTGGAGAACACCCAGGCCCAGGGTCAGGTCAGCCTGTGGTCAGTAATCCAGAGTACGTTGCTTCAGGCTCATGTGATGGTGTCTGGAGAGCAGGCCAGCAGTGGAGAACACCCAGGCCCAGGGTCAGGTCAGCCTGTTGTCAGTAATCCAGAGTACGTTGCTTCAGGCTCATGTGATGGTGTCTGGAGAGCAGGCCAGCAGTGGAGAATACCCAGGCCCAGGGTCAGGTCAGCCTGTGGTCAGTAATCCAGAGTACGTTGCTTCAGGCCCATGTGATGGTGTCTGGAGAGCAGGCCAGCAGTGGAGAACACCCAGGCCCAGGGTCAGGTCAGCCTGTGGTCAGTAATCCAGAGTACGTTGCTTCAGGCTCATGTGATGGTGTCTGGAGAGCAGGCCAGCAGTGGAGAATACCCAGGCCCAGGGTCAGGTCAGCCTGTGGTCAGTAATCCAGAGTACGTTGCTTCAGGCTCATGTGATGGTGTCTGGAGAGCAGGCCAGCAGTGGAGAATACCCAGGCCCAGGGTCAGGTCAGCCTGTGGTCAGTAATCCAGAGTACGTTGCTTCAGGCCCATGTGATGGTGTCTGGAGAGCAGGCCAGCAGTGGAGAACACCCAGGCCCAGGGTCAGGTCAGCCTGTGGTCAGTAATCCAGAGTACGTTGCTTCAGGCTCATGTGATGGTGTCTGGAGAGCAGGCCAGCAGTGGAGAATACCCAGGCCCAGGGTCAGGTCAGCCTGTGGTCAGTAATCCAGAGTATGTTGCTTCAGGCTCATGTGATGGTGTCTGGAGAGCAGGCCAGCAGTGGAGAATACCCAGGCCCAGGGTCAGGTCAGCCTGTGGTCAGTAATCCAGAGTACGTTGCTTCAGGCTCATGTGATGGTGTCTGGAGAGCAGGCCAGCAGTGGAGAATACCCAGGCCCAGGGTCAGGTCAGCCTGTGGTCGGTAATCCAGAGTACGTTGCTTCAGGCTCATGTGATGGTGTCTGGAGAGCAGGCCAGCAGTGGAGAACACCTAGGCCCAGGGTCAGGTCAGCCTGTGGTCAGTAATCCAGAGTACGTTGCTTCAGGCTCATGTGATGGTGTCTGGAGAGCAGGCCAGCAGTGGAGAATACCCAGGCCCAGGGTCAGGTCAGCAGTGGAGAACACCCTCTCAGCGCTGCCAGGCTGAGCAAGGATCTGTATTATTATTTTATTTTTTCTGTATGTAGGCCTGAAGGATTTTTGGTCAAATAAGGAAAGTTCCTTGAAAGAGGGAATATACCAGGCTTATTGGGCCAAAATCAATGATGAACAAAACTTTTAAGAGATCTAATTTTGTTTATAAATACTTTGCTACAATGACACTTAGCTAGCTACCGGCCTCATTCCTTTCTGTTAGCATGTGCACGTACTAAGTACACCATCATGCTTTCAGGATATCAGTCTTTTCAGATTCCACAATGATTTTTTATTTGTGGACACAACATCACCGCTCTCCCTCTCTTGTATTTGGTCCTCCTGATCTTTGTAATTCACCTTGATCTTCACCTGTGTGTTTTATCAGTTTCTTTATGAAAATATTTAGCATACTAGATGACAGTAGTTAAAGCAAGGTGCATGTTATTTTGGCATTAATACTTGTCACATATCAGTTTGCAAACAATGTAAAAATATATATATGTCATTGAGTTAATACAGTCGTATACAAACATCTATTTTTTGTTTTCTTGAGTAGGGCAGCTCCAAAATGTAGGTGTTTCAGCCTAGCTCAGTGCTTACTGTGGTGGTGGGGCAAGTCAGCAGAAAATACAGAGCATTGCGCTGTGATTGGCTCATTGTTCTGTCACTCATGGGGACACTACATCATCGCCAAATCTAAGGGTAGAGCTAGAATATTCAAGCCCCTTGGGTGCTGCCATGGAGTTACATTAGAAGTGCCCATCCAAGAAGGCTCAAGCTCATTGGCCACAGATAAAATTATGTCAAATCACGTTATATCTACAGTAGCTTTCATACTTTCAAAATCTTAGCTAGCAGTCATCATCATGAATCAAGTAGACAATCTACTGGCAAATCCTTTTTAATCATTGTCATATGGAGAGAAATAATGAAGATAAATGATAGATAAAACATATGGGTGCTCATCGGTCATTGAACATAAACATTACACAACAAGTTGGAAATCGCAAATTCAACAATTAGTGGTCTGGAAAGAATCAGTGACAATGGCTGTGTTGCCCCAAACCTGGGATTAAGGGGGCTATTTTCCAAGTTTAAAATGTTAAACATTCAACATTGGCCATGCTGTCAATGAAGCATGATTTGTGCCGCGCTCAAAACAACCTTTAACTCGAAGGACCGCCGCCCCACCTTCCTGTTCAAGTGAGCTGAGTACAACAATATGAGTCCAACAATGTATTGTATGCTGCTTCATAATGATGTAATATGCCAGGGAGATATGTATACTGTAGATAAGAAAGTAATGCTATGTGTATATTGTGTAGTAAGACGTTAGTAGCCCATGTGCCTCAACCTAATAATTTGGTCTATTTACCCCTCTTAATTTCTCCTACTGCTCTGACTGTTCTACTGTAGCCTATAACCTGTTTTAAGGAAATATAATCATTGAATCTTGTAAGAGCTTTCATTGTCTGTTTATATGCCCCCTTTACCTATCCTATGGATACAAATTAAATGGAAAATGCCTTATTAGGCTCAGTCTACAATGCCTTTGAATTCATTTTTTGAAATACAAGTTCGGCCCAAGTCTGGCTTCAGGCTCATGCGATGGTGACTGGAAAACAGGCCAGGAGAGGAGGATACCCTATCAGAGCCACTGGGGATTCTAACACCCTTCAGGACACTCTTGCCAGGCTGGGTAGGGTTGCAGAGTTTTTAATTTTTTATTTTTCATACTATAGGTAGACCAAAGGTTTTTAGGCAAAATAACCCTATCAAAGCGGAAAGCTAATTGAAAGAGGTAACACAGTTGAAGTCGGAAGTTTACTTGTTTTTCAACCACTCCACAAATTTCTTTTTAACAAACTATAGTTTTGGCAAGTCGGTTAGGACATCTACTTTGTGCATGACACAAGTAATTTTTCCAACAATTGTTTACAGACAGATTATTTCATTTATAATTCCCTGTATCACAATTCCAGTGGGTCAGAAGTTTACATACACTGAGTTGACTGTGCCTTTAAACAGTTTGGAAAATTCCAGAAAATGATGTCATGGCTTTAGAAGCTTCTGATAGGCTAATTGACATAATCAATTGGTCAATTGGAGGTGTACCTGCGGATGTATTTCAAGGCCTATCTTCAAACTCAGTGCCTCTTTGCTTGACATCATGGGAAAATCAAAATAAATCAGCCAAGAACTCAGAAAGAAAATTGTAGACCTCCACAAGTCTGGTTCCTCCTTGGGAGACATTTCCAAACGCATGAAGGTACCATGTTCATCTGTACAAACAATAGTTCGCAAGTATAAACACCATGGGACCACGCAGCTGTCATACCCCTCAGAAAGGAAACGCGTTCTGTCTCCTAGAGATTAACATACTTTGGTGTGAAAAGTGCAAATCAATCCCAGAACAACAGCAAAGGACCCTGTGAAGATGCTGGAGGAAACAGGTACAAAAGTATCTATATCCACATTAAAATGAGTCCTATGTCGACATAACCTGAACCTTGCAAGCCAAAGAACACCATCCAACCATGAAGCATGGGGGCGGCAGCATCATGTTGTAGGGGTGCTTTGCTGCAGGAGGGACTGGTGCACTTCACAAAATAGATGGCATCATGAGGTAGGAAAACTATGCAGATTTATTGAAGCAACATCTCAAGACATCAGTCAGGAAGTTGAAGCTTGGTCACAAATGGGTCTTCCAAATGAACAATGACCCCTATCATACTTCCAAAGTTGTGGCAAAATGGCTTAAGGACAACAAAGTCAAGGTATTGGAGTGGCCATCACAAAGCCCTGACCTCAATCCTAAGGGGTGGCAGGTAGCCTAGCGGTTAGAGTGTTGGACTAGTAACCAAAAGGTGGAAAGATCAAATCCCCGAGCTGACAAGGTAAAAATCTGTAGTTCTACCCCTGAACAAGGCAGAGAACCCACTATGCCGTCATTGAAAATAAGAATTTTCCGAGTTAAATCAAATTTGTGGGCTGAACTGAAAAAGTGTGTGCAAGCAAGGAGGCCCACAAACCTGACTCAGTTACACCAGCTCTGTGAGGAGGAATGGGCCAAAATTCACCCAACGTATTATGGAAGGCTACCTGAAACGTTTGACACTGTCAACGGTTGCATTAGCTGGTGCATGGAAGTCAGACGCAGGAGAGTTGAAATGAGTGAACACAAAGTACTTTACTAAGGCAAATAGTAAGACCAGAATGCAACAGCGTTACCAACACCAAATGCCCAAAACAAGTAAGACAGTACCACAAAACAAAGTACCGGCTGCCACAAAACACAGGTATACATAAAACCTGGTGCTAACCAGCCGGAAGTGTGCCAACTTCGACAATAAACAATACCAACACAGACATGGAGGGAACAGAGGGCTAAATACACACAATAATTATGAGGAGACGTAAACCAGGTGTGCAGGAAAACATGACAAAACAAATGGAAAATGAAAGGTGGAGCGGCGATGGCTAGAAGACCGGTGACTCCAAACGCCAAGGAGAGGGACCGACTTCGGTGGAAGTCGTGACAGTACCCCCCCCTTGACGCGTTGCTTGCAGCATTGAAGGGTCCAATACGTCCTCCACCGGGACCCAACATCTCTCCTCTGGACCGTATCCCTCCCAGTCCACGAGGTACTGAAGGCCCCTCCCGCGACGCCTCGAATCCGGTATGGGAGCAAACAGAGTACGCCAGGACCCCCTCGATGTCCAGAGGGGGCGGAGGAACCTCCCGCACCTTACACTCCTGAAGCGGGCCAGCCACCACCGGCCTGAGGAGAGACACATGGAACGAGGGGTTAACACGGTAATCGGGGGGAAGCTGTAACCTGTAACTCACCTCGTTCAGTCTCCTCAGGACTTTAAATGGCCCCACAAACCACGGACCAAGCTTCCGGCAGGGCAGGCGGAGGGGCAGGTTTCGGGCAAGAGCCAGACCCGCCTCACTGCGGTGACGGTCTGCGCTGGCTTTCTGGCGCAGCACGGCCCGCTGAAGGTGAACATGAGCGGCGTCCCATGTCACCTCCACGCGCCTGAACCAGTCGTCCACCGCAAGAGCCTCTGTCTGACTATGATGCTAAGGCGCCAGAACCGGCTGGTACCCCAGTACGCACTGGAATGGGGAGAGGTTAGTGGAGGAGTGGCGGAGTGGCGGAGCGAGTTCTGGAGTCTCTGCCCAGGGCACAAACGCCGCCATCTCCCCTGGCCGGTCTGGCAATAAGACCTCAGAAACCTACCCACATCCTGGTTCACTCTCTCCACCTGCCCGTTACGCTCGGGGTGAAAACCCGAGGTAAGGCTGATCGAGACCCCCCGACGTTCCATGAACACCCTCCAGACCCTCGAAGTAAACTGGGGACCCCGATCAGACACTATATCCTCAGGCACCTCGTAGTGCCGGAAGACGTGCATTAACAAGGTCTCTGTAGGGCTGTAGGGAGACTGGCAGAGGGAGGAGGTGGCAGGACTTAGAAAAATGGTCCACAACTACCAGGATCGTGGTGTTACCCTGTGAGGGAGGAAGATCTGTAAGGAAATCCACCGACAGGTGCGACCAAGGCCGTTGTGGAACGGGTAAGGGGTGTAGCTAACCTCTGGGCAGGTGCCTAGGACCCTTATACTGGGCGCACACCGAGCAGGAGGAAACATAAACCCTCAAGTCCTTAGCCAACGTGGGCCACCAATACTTCCCACTCAGACAGCGAACCGTCCGACCGATGCCTGGATGACCAGAGGAGGGTGACGTGTGTGCCCAATAGATCAGCCGGTCATGGACAGCAGACGGAACAAACAGACACCCCAGCGGGACACTGGAGGGGAGTGGGCTCTGCACGTAGTGCCTGCTCAATGTCCGTGTTCAGCTCCCACACTACCGGCGCCACCAGGCAGGAGGCCAGGAGTATGGGGGTGGGATCCATGGGCCGCTCCTCTGTGTCATACAGCCGTGACAGTGCGTCTGCCTTCACGTTCTGGGAACCTGGTCTGTAAGAAAGGGTGAAATCAAAACGGGTGAAGAACATGGCCCACCTTGCCTGGCGAGGGTTCATTCTCCTCGCTGCCTGGATGTACTCCAGATTGCGGTGGTCAGTCCAGATGAGAAAGAATGTTTAGCCCCCTCAATCCAATGTCTCCACACCTTCAAAGCCTTGACAACAACCAACAGCTCCCGGTCCCCCAAGTCATAGTTTCGCTCTTCCTTCTTCCTCGAGAAGAAGGCACAGGGGCGGAGCTTCGGTGGCGTACCCGAGCGCTGAGAGAGCACAGCTCCTATCCCAGCCACAAATGTGTCCACCTCCACTATGAATGCCAAAGAGGGATCCGGATGGGCCAGCACAGGAGCCGAGGTAAACAGAGCCCTCGGGTGACCAAATGCCCTGTCCGCCTCAGCCGACCACTGGAAACGTACCGGTCCCCCCTTCAGCAGTGAGGTAATGGGAGCCGCTACCTGACCAAATCCCCGGATAAACCTCCAGAATTAATTGGCAAACCCTAGAAACCGCTGCACCTCCTTTACCGCGATGGGAGTCGGCCAATTACGCATGGCTGAAATACGGTCACTCTCCATCTCCACCCCTGAGGTGGAAATGCGGTACCCTAGGAAGGAGATGAACTGTTGGAAGAATAGGCATTTCTCAGCCTTGACATACAGATCATGCTCCAACAGTCGACCAAGCACCCTGCGCTACAGGGACACATGCTCGGCGCGTGCAGTATATCAATACACTCCACTTCACACTGCCTATGCAGGTCCCTGAAAATCTCGTCTACAAAGGCTTGGAAGACTGATGGAGCATTCATCAACCCGTACGGCATGACAAGGTACTCATAATGCCCCTAGGTGGTACTAAATGCCGTCTTCCACTTGTCTCCCTCCCGGATACGCACCAGGTTGTAAGCGCTCCTGAGATCTAGTTTGGTAAAGAAGCGCGCCCCGTGCATTGACTCAATCGCTGTGGCTATGAGAGGTAGCGGGTAATTGTACCTCACAGTGATCTGATTTAGGCCTCGATAGTTAATACACGGGGGCAAACCTCCCTCCTTCTTCTCCACAAAAAATAAACTTGAGGAGGCGGGTGAAGTGGAGGACCGAATGTACCCCTGAAGCAGGGATTCGGAAACATATGTCTCCATAGCCGCAGTCTCCGCCTGTGACAGGGGATACCTGTGACTCCTGGGAAGTGTGGCGTCTACATGGAGGTTTATCGCACAATCCCGCCTACGATGGGGTGGTAATTGAGTCGCCTTCTTTTTAGATGCCAAATTGGCATATTTGTGGGGAATGCACACGGTGGAGACCTGGTCTGGACATTCCACCATAGTAGCACCAACGGAAACCCCTAAACAGCTCCCTGAGCACTCCTGCTGCCATGAGACAGTGGGGTCATGACAGGCTAACCAGAGAAGGCCTAGAACCACGGGAAACGCAGGAGAGTCAATGAGGAAGAGACTGATTCTCTCCCTGTGACCCCCCTGCGTCACCATGACCAGGGGAGCGGTAGCCTCCCTAATAAACCCGGACCCTAAGGGTCGGCTATCTAGAGCGTGAACTGGGAAGGGCACAGCCACTGGAACTATGGGGATCCCTAAACTATGAGCGAATGTTCTGTCTATTAAATTCCCAGCCGCGTCTGAATCGACGAGCGCCTTATGCTGGGAATGCGGGGAATTCTCCGAAAAAAATGGTATGCAAAAACAGGTGTGCAACAGAGGGCTCTGGGTGAGAATGGTGCTGGCTCACCTGGGGTGACGCTAGAGTTCCCTGCCTGCTGCATCGACTCCCAGAGGAACCAACTTGACACCGGCCGGCAGTGTGACCTCTGCGACCACAGATGGTGCACGTGAAGGTCCCCCTGAGAGGGACGTGAAGGTCCCCCCTGAGAGGGACGTGAAGGGCTTTCCCTGAGAGGCACGAGACGAGAGCGGACAGCCTCTCACGGCCCGAGGGAGCCGGGTGGACGGTCGCCAGCTCCAACTGCAACAGGAAACCCTGGCAGCGGGCAGCCGTCCCATCGTACAAGGAGAGGGACCGACTTCGGCGGAAGTCGTGACAGACCCAAGTTAAACAGTTTAAAGGCAATGCTAACAAATACTATTTGAGTGTGTGTAAAGTTCTGAATGTGATGAAAGAAATAAAAGCTGAAAAAAATCATTCTCTCTACTATTATTCTGACATTTCACATTCTTAAAATAAAGTGGTGATCCTAACTGACCTAAGACAGGGTATTTTTACTCGGATTAAATATCAGAAATTGTGAAAAACTGAGTTTAAATGTATTTGGCTAAGGTGTATGTAAACTTTAGACTTCAACTGTATGTCAGGCCTATTGGGCCAAAATCAATGATAGCATATTGTGTATATAATATAACTTTTAAGAGATCAGATTTTATGTTCATAAGTACATCATCATGCTTTTGGGATAAGTGTATTTTCAGATCCCACACGATTCTTTAGTTGTACATTACCTCACTCCCTCTTTTGCTCTTGGTCCTCCACATCTTCGTAAGTCACCTTGATTTTTCACCTGTGTGTTTTATCAGTTTCTTTATGAAAATATTTTGCAAACTCCATGACTGTAGCTAAAGTAAGGGACTATAGCAGCACACAAGTAGCCTACAAATGCATGCTGGGCCATGCATGCCGTGAGCTCATGAAATGAGCAGTACGAGAGCGGTACGCTCCAGTCAATTTTGGGCACACACCGCTCCTCGCTCTGCTCCAGCTTCGCTCCACTCACATACTCTGGTTCAAACCAAAAGAGTCGTCAGAGACAACTTCTAGTAGCTGGTATAAAAACGACACTCTCAGCCTTTATGTTCACTAACACAGAGTGAAAGCCACTGTACTCCTATGTCCTGTTGTATAACTTCCATAGTTTAAGTATGGATGATTGATTTTCTCTGTAGTTGAATGTAAAGCTGGTTTATTGATACGGAGGATGTACATTAGTGTTCTGGTATACATTCCGGCATTATAGTGTGTTTGTCTAGATGCCCCATTAGGGTTTATGAGAAACCAATACTGTCAGCATCTCCATCTGACAGCTGCACTTACTGATGCTACTGTTGGCCTGCCTGGTGGTTCACACATGCACACAAGTACCTACTTAGCACACAACCCATTACAGAGGAGACATAAAGTCGCTCCCATCAGATAGCCCCACTCCTCCACCATCCCACTCTCCATGAGTTTATTTCTCTTGGTGCTAGTGAAGGACCATGGTAATCTACAGCCATGTACAATAGAGTGATATATAGGCTTCTATAAATAATAGGCTCTTAGGCAGGTTAAATACTGTATATCAGGCTAGGAGGTAGCGGGAGAGGAAGTGAGGTGACAAATAA
The DNA here is from genome assembly GCF_034236695.1 of Oncorhynchus nerka. Lineage (NCBI taxonomy): Eukaryota > Metazoa > Chordata > Actinopteri > Salmoniformes > Salmonidae > Oncorhynchus > Oncorhynchus nerka. The sequence continues at coordinate 69,077,479 of NC_088419.1, forward strand.
AATCCAGGATCCCCTGTCTTGGCTTGGAGAGCAGAGAGCTGTGCCAGCTGACTGGAGGGCGACATCCTCTTCCTCACTTGGTGAGTGTGTGTTTGCGTGTATGTGTGTGCTTGTTTGTCTATAGAAATAGAAGTGACTGGCGACATACTCTTTCTCCGCTTCCTCTCTGGTCTTCCTCGATAGAGGACAGCCTCCATCTCTCGAAGTGTGGTTTTGTTCCCATACATGTCTCTATAATGAGTCAGGGGTCTGTTCAGGGTTTCCATCCTACGTGCTGAGTTCTGGAAAGATGATTGAAGATATTCCACATCAAGTAGAGAGTGATACCTGGATACTCTCGCTCCGCTCTGTCCCTCTCCCCCTCTCCATTTCTCTCTGCTCTGTTCACACACCCAGTGCCAGACCTCCCTTCCTCATCCTACTGTATGAATGATGAGATATGGAAATACCTGTCAGAGCGAGCGCTGACTGGCTCTTTAATAAAGCTGTCTAGGATAGTGATTTCAACTGGTCACTACACGGTCAATGGAGTTCATTTCAGCATTATTCACATCTGTAACCACCTTACGACCACTCTGATACAACCATAATTATCTTTACAATTAATTAGATAACGAAGAAACAGAGGACTGACCTGAGGAAACAACCTATAGTTCAATGTAGAGGTCAGAGGTCACCAGGATAAGATGTGTCACCAGAAGTGGAGGTTAAATTCTCTGTTGTTCATGTTTAGATTGTAAGAAGTGTTGGTATAGAAGGAGAGAGAGAGGGAGAGAGAGGGAGAGAGAGGGAGCGAGAGAGAGAGAGAGAGAGAGAGAGCGAGAGAGAGAGAGAGAAAGTGAGAGAAAAAGAGAGCGAGTAAGTTACTGAAGGGGTGAATGAGAGTGAGAGAGTGAGTGAGAGAGAGACATTCTGGGTACACCTGCATTCTACCAGGAAGACATCTCTACAGAGGAGACTAACCACAAACTGTGACTTGGAGTGAATAGCACGCACAGTTGCTCTCTCTCTCTCGCTCTCTTTCGTACACTCACACTCTCTCACACACGCACACACACGCACGCACACACAAACTCTTCTCAGCAATGAGTGATGTTCCCAGAACCCAGCCTGGTGATCTGGGTCCAATCAACATGACTCTAGTCATCTAGTGAGATTTACTGATGTTTGCTCTCAGTTCACTCATTGTTCTACAAGATTAATCTACAACCAAAGAAAAGTTTTAAGATTCCCTCCCAGCATTTCACAGCAGCACAATGTTCTTCACAGATGCTCACAGCTCTCTCTCTCTTGCAGCAATGTTCTTCATTTGAATTCTAGTGTTATGCTATTCTCCTATCACAAATGTAGATGTTAATACATGTTGGAAATACAATAATTATACAGTATTCTTGTTTTATTGTAACACAAATTTAATTGTGAAATGTTACAAATATATTAAACACCTGAAAGGCTAGTTTGGGGTACATTTTTTGTTCCTAAATACATGTGTATTGGAAACATGTTAATCAAGTAATTTCACATCCCATGGAACATGAAAGAATTGCAAACGGAATGTGTAGCTCTTGTGTAAAAATTCCCATTGTTTCTAGCCGTGTTGCTGGACAGACACAAACCCTGACCCCTGACCACAGGAGTGGTCAACATTCCTTGTGGAGAACTACCTTTCCAGCAGGGTGGTAGGCCATCCCTGTCCCTGGGGTGTCGGTGTAAGACATTAGATACAGTTCTCTCACTTACGATAGAAGAAAAAAAACAACTGACACTCTACCACCCCACCTATCCCCTTCAAACAGTATCAACAACCATCTGTTTGCTTAGTAAAACAATTTGAATCCTCAGAAAGACACTGTGTATGTGCTTGTGCATGCCTGTGTATCTGTGTGAATGTGTGTCTTCCTATCTGCCTGGTTGTGTACGTATGTGTGCCTGCCATTCAGCCTGTGCATGCATGTCTGCCTGTGTGTGTTTTAGCGGGCTACCTCTCTTTGATCAGGTTCTATGGGTTTCCTAGAAGTGTGGACCTCCCCAGGGGTACACTACACATTACCAACATAGGAAACCAGACACACATGTAGAGATAGAACCTTAGATGATTCTGAGATAATTGGCTTTAACAACCCCCTAGAGTCAATGTCCGCGACCCCGCAGAAATCGAATTACCATAATAAAAAAATAATATCAAAATCGGTCAGTTTAAGCTACAGATATCTATTTTGTTTGCATGGGATGTGTCCTAATCCACCACATAGCTGATGGCGGCCTTCCATGTTTGTCAGACCATGAGACATCCCGAAAATCAGTCTTCTCACAAAATGTCTGTAGCGTCTGAACAGTTAGGTCAATAATCTAATATGACCACTATATGGAAAGATGAGAAGTCGGTCCAACTGATCTGCCAACTTCTGTCTGTAGCGTATCAAGAACAAGATGAAACTAGCTGAAACGAGCCACTTACGATTCCCCACATAGGAGTTTCTTGGCGGGCCGGGCGCACGGCGCACTGCGCCCGGCCCGCCACGGGAGTCGCTGGTGCGCAATGAGACAAGGATATCCCTACTGGCCAAACCCTCCCTAACGACGCTAGGCCAATTGTGCGTTGCCCCACGGACCTCCCGGTCGTGGCCGGTTAGGACAGAGCCTGGGCGCGAACCCAGAGTCTCTGGTGGCAAAGCTGGCGCTGCAGTACAGCGCCCTTAACCGCTGCGCCACCCGGGAGGCCCATGTGGTGGACCATTCTTGATACACACAGGAAACTGTTGAGCGGGACAAACCCAGCAGCGTTGCAGTTCTTGACACAAAGCAGTGTGTCTGCGACCTACTACCATACCCTAATTCAAAGGCAACTACATATTTTGTCTTGCCCATTCACCCTCTGAATGGCACACATACAAATCCTTAAGGCTTTAACCTGTCTCTTCCCTGTCATCTACACTGATTGGAGTGGATTTAACAAGTGACATCAATAAGGGATCATAGATTTCACCTGAATTGGCCTGGTCAGTCTATGACATGGAAGAGCAGGTGTTCCAAATCATGGTGTCAGAAATGTAATATCTAGTTGTTGGGAAGAGCAGGGTGTGCCCGGACTACACAAGCGGCAATGAGTAAACACACAACAAAAGAGTTTCAGGTGCTTTTACTTTAGCTTTTAGTGTCTCTTGCGTTCTAGTCCACAAGCCGTTCAGGCAATAGGGTGGTTAAAGACGGCTGCCACCTGTAGTCTCTTGCGTAGAGTCAGCAACTCTCCTTCGGAGGAGTCTGTGGAAGAGTAGGCATGCTGAAGCTATCTTCCTAACTGCTCCACTTGAGTAAGGTCCAGCCTGCACTCTTGTGCCAATCAGGTCATTCATAAGTCTTTGCTAGGTAAAGCCCCGCCTTATCTCAGCTCACTGGTAACCATAGCAGCACCAACCCGTAGCACGCCCTCCAGCAGGTATATTTAACTGGTTATCCCCAAAGCCAACTCCTCATTTGGCCTCCTTTCCTTCCAGTTCTCTGCTGCCAATGACTGGAACGAATAGCAAAAATCAGTGAAGCTGGAGTCGTATATCTCCCTCACTAACTTTAAGCATCAGCTGTCAGAGAAGCTTACCGATCATTACACAGCCCTGTAAATGCCCACCCAACTACCTCATCCCCATATTGTTATTTTTTTTAAATTCTCCTTTGCACCCCAGTATCTATACTTGCACATTCATCTTCTGCACATCTATTACTACAGTGTTTAATTGCTAAATTGTCATTATTTTGCCACTATGGCCTATTTATTGCCTTACCTCCCTAATCTTACTACATTTGCACACACTGTATATATATTTATTGTGTTGTGTTATTGTGTTATTTACTGTATCTTTGTTTATTCCATGTGTAACTCTATGTTGTTGTTTGTGTCGCACTGCTTTGCTTTATCTTGGCCAGGTCACAGTTGTAAATGAGAACTTGTTCTCAACTGGCCTACCTAGTTAAATAAAGGTGAAATAAAATAAATACAAATAAAAAGTTGATTAGGGAATGCCTTGCAGGTGTGCTGATTAGTAATCCTGCACAGGTGTGCTGGGTGAGCAGAGCTATGGTGCTGCCTTTGACTGGTCTGATGCTGAAGGTAGCCAGCTTTCCAAAGTGCTGAACTGCGTGAACTGTCCTGCAGCCAGTGCCACTGTACATGGTGCTGAAGTGAGCGTACCTGTCTCCTGTGCTGATGTGGGTGGGTCTGTCCAAGGTGCTGAAGTGAGCGTACCTGTCTCCTGTGCTGATGTGGGTGGGTCTGTCCAAGGTGCTGAAGTGAGCGTACCTGTCTCCTGTGCTGAGGTGGGTGGGTCTATCCATGGTGCTGAAGTGAGCGTACCTGTCTCCTGTGCTGAGGTGGGTGGGTCTGTCCCTGGTGCTGAAGTGAGCGTACCTGTCTCCTGTGCTGAGGTGGGTGGGTCTGTCCATGGTGCTGCACCTTGAGTCCTTCAGCCACACCTATGCTAATGCCCTTCACGGTACCACACTTGTATTATTTTTATCTTAACAACATGAATTGGGGGTATTTAGAGTACTATATAGGTAGAGAACATTGAACAGAACAAGGCTATGTCAATAACTCAATTTAGACTAAAATGTAGATAAAATAATTGAGCTGTCGAGATGGTTTACTCTAGAGAGTACACATCTCTGCATTTGATGGCCCAGTATAAGAGACACATATATACCTCTCTCACAACAATTTAACATTAATATATAGCCTGAGCTAAGCTAATGTATTACTTCTAAGTATTTATTCTGAGAAAGCGGTGAATATTGTGGCCTGGTTTTGATAAGCAGGTGATAATCTGCTAACATCGTTAGCAGCGTGACTAACTGCCCCAACACCCCCCACACCCACCCCATACACACACACACACCTCATACACACACACCCACCCCATACACACACACACATCTCATACACACATCTCTAGTGTGACTGACTGATGAAGACAGTTGGTATTAACATCTGTGACTTAGAGGACTTTACTGCAGAATGACCAAGTCTAAAAGTATTCACTGCTAGCATGACTCATACTAGAGGATGGAAAATGGAAATTAGTCTGAGTGTGTACATGAGAGAAAATGTCAAGTTTAATTAGTCCCTGGGTTGCAGAAGACTGTTTAGGTGGTAAAATGCTACTTGGTTACAAAGTGATAATGTAATAAAGTGAGTTACAGTACTTATCTTTCATGTTGCTTTTTTTCTCTGGCCTACGAGCCAGAGGTAGCTGTAATCAATTGTACAACACACCCAATGTGCCGTAGCCCAGTTTGGTCTATAAAGACCTGTGTGTGTGTGTGTGTGTGTGTGTGTGTGTGTGTGTGTGTGTGTGTGTGTGTGTGTGTGTGTGTGTGTGTTTGAAATCCCTTGGCAGGAAGGGGAATCAGTTGTTTCATTTTGCTTCGGGAAGCCTTTAACTCAAACCAGAACCTGAGACCTGCAGTATACTTACAGTATGTGTGTTTGTGTGCAAAGATCCACAGCTCCACAGTAAAGACAGGGAATAGAGCATATAGATGACTGATAATCTCTTGTCTTGAATTACTATGGTAATTTGTTTTCCAGAGTCATCATCATCTGCTGTATAACTTACCTATGGGTCAGATGAGAGGAGGACAAACACATGACGCCTCTGACAGAGGTAAACGCACACACACTCACACAGACACACTCGCCTGACAGTGCTTCTAACGCTGGTGGGATCTGTGGTTGGAGAAACACCATCACTTCCTGATGTTTAATATATTCTCTCTCTTTGTGCTCTGGGGGGGTGGGGGGTGTAATTAGGAAGCTTCTGACTGTCGATGCTGTAATGTTTTTTACTTAACCATGCCCTATCCTCTCCCTCCCTCCTTGTCAAAGTTAAAACAACATTGGTGGGTTTTTTTGTGTGTATTTTTACTCTGATCTATTGACATTCAGTATTTTATCCATATTTCTCTCTCTCTATGGGAAACTCTTCAGAGAGAATGGGACCACTCAGCTTGGTGTTACAGTTAGTTAACAACCTCTCCTCATCCTTTCCCTCCTCCCCTCCTCCCCTCCTCACCCTCTCACTCTCTCCTGCCCTACAAGCCATCAAAATCCATAAGTGTTCCAGATGTAAGTTGAGCTGTACTGTTGCTGTATCCCCTCTCTCTAACCCTCCACTCCTCTTATATAATCTATCCCTTTCCTTCTCCTCCTCTCCTCTTTTCTACCCCTCTCCTCCTATCAAATATATCCCTCTCCTTCTCCTCTCCTCTCCCCCTATCCCCCTCTTCCACTCTAGCCCTGTCCGTACCAGATAGTCTCCCTCCTCTGTATCTCTCTCTCTCTCGCCCCTCTGCTCCCCTCTCAGCCCCCTAGGTTTCCTGTAACTCTAGCCTGTCACATGACCGTTTTTCTCTATGTAAACTAGATGTATGGGAACAATGAAAAACAAACGTTTGCAATTAGCTTGAATATGTTGATAAAGAAGGAGAGAAAGTCAACATTGGAAATTAGAAACATGTTTACAGTTCTCTCAAGAGGGAGTGATGACTAGGCTTGGGTGAAGGGGGTGGAGATAAAGCAGGGATGGAGATGTAATGAAATTAATAAAGAAAATAGGCTCTACAGTTGAACAAACTCTCCATACAGTATAAAGGATTCTGCCAATCTGGGTTCAAACACTGCTTGTCAGCTGGTATTAGGTATTATAAACTGGGTGGTTTGATCCCTGAATGCTGATTGGCTGATACCGAGGGTATGACAAAACATTTATTTATACTGCTCTAATTACGTTGGTGACCAGTTTATAATAGCATTAAGGCCCGGGGGTGTGGTATATGGCCAATATACCACGGCTAAGGGCTGTTCTTAGGCACGACGCAACCCAAAAGTCGAATTTAAAACGTTATTTGGCATTGTTGAATTCGATTTCATAATAGCAAGCTAGGACTGACTGGTGGTTTGGTTAGCTAAACTAGCAAGTCTGTTTGTTTGGTTACCAAGGCAACTACTGTCTCTATCTAGTAAACTTGCTAGCTTCTTCAGTGGATGTTGAACACATTTGTACCAGAAAATGAACACATGAACATATCTACCAGCATTCTGACTGTGTGTGTTTTCTGGTTTCTCCTCAGAAACATGTGGAGACAATCTTACAGAATGTAGAAACAGAGAGGGCAGGGGGAGACAGTGGAGAGACAGGGGGAGACAGTGGAGAGACAGGGGGAGACAGTGGAGAGACAGGGGAGACAGTGGAGAGACAGGGGGAGACAACGGAGAGACAGGGGAGACAGTGGAGAGACAGGGGGAGACAGTGGAGAGACAGGGGGAGACAACGGAGAGACAGGGGAGAGAGTGGAGAGACAGGGGGGAGACAACGGAGAGACAGGGGGAGACAGTGGAGAGACAGGGGGAGACAACGGAGAGACAGGGGGAGACAGTGGAGAGACAGGGGAGACAGTGGAGAGACAGGGGGCGACAACGGAGAGACAGGGGGAGAGAGTGGAGAGACAGGGGGAGACAGTGGAGAGACAGGGGGAGACAGTGGAGAGACAGGGGGAGACAACGAAGAGACAAGGGGAGACAGTGGAGAGACAGGGGGAGACAGTGGAGAGACAGGGGGAGACAGTGGAGAGACAGGGGGAGACAACGGAGAGACAGGGGGAGACAGTGGAGAGACAGGGGGAGACAGTGGAGAGACAGGGGGAGACAGTGGAGAGACAGGGGGAGACAACGGAGAGACAGGGAGAGA